>NW_026859246.1:0-22283 GCF_026571515.1 Ruditapes philippinarum
TCTATGGGGAAAAACTTATTATTTAAAGTATTAATTATAGTAAAAAAAAATTTTCCCGTTAAAAATTTCCAAAATTAAAGGTTCTGGAAAAAAGTCAGCGAGTTATGAACCTTGTCGCACAAATGTGTTAAAGATTGAAATATAATTTAAAATTTGGGGTACCTAAACCTTAAAAAATAAATTTTTTTAAAAAAATCCCAAAATTTTATTAAAAGAAAATTTAAAAAATTGTTTTACGAGTTTTGAAACCCTTTTACCTAAAAATATCATGAGGAAAAAGGAAAAAGTATTTGAAAGGGTTTTGGGGAGGGTCTTTAAAGAAAGAAGTTTTTTGGAAAAAATAAAAATTTTTTAAATAAAAAAATCTAAATTTTTGGGGGGGATTTAAATTATTGCAATAATGGGTTATCAAACCTTTTTCAAATAAATTTTTAGGGAAAAGGGAATATTTGAAGTGTGAAATTGATCCCTTAGAAATAAAAAGTACGGTTTAAAACAATTTTATAAGGAAAAATTTATGTTCAAGGGGAGATAAATATTAAAAATTGGTGCTAAAAGTTTTTGCTTTCCCCTAAAGATATGGTTTTATATAAGGAAAATTTTTTGAATTTTTTAATTGATCCCCCAAATTAAAAAATTAACGTAAAAAAAGTATTTTTTTAAAAGGGAAAAATTTAAGGTTTAAGGGAGTAAATTAAAAATTTGATACTAGAGTTTTGACCCTTTTCAATAAAAGTGATTATGATAAAGGAAAGTTTTTTTTTAATTTTTAAATTGATAAACCCTTAAATAATGAAAAAGTAATAGTGAAAAATATTTTACTGTGCTAAAACTTTAATATGAAATCTGGATGCGCATGTCTGGGCGAGTAGGACAGCTCCCCATATACTTTGTATAGTCGAGCTAAAAATGATGACTTCATTCATTTATAAAAAGTACAACATTTTATGACATGTCAATAAATTTTCATCATTTCTAATGATTAAGAGTTGTTGTCTTCAACTGGTTGTGTTTTAAATTTCAGACAATGAGTGACTTAGGTCAGTAGGTACAGATATGTCATTCTTGAACATTTTCAACCTATACAAGGTGCCAAATCAAATAATAACTCCATTTTTCTCAATTAGAACAAAAATAAAAAAGCAGCCAAAAAATAATCAAAATCCTTTTTTATTTTTAGAAAATTAAACTTCTTTATATGTTTTTTTACTGAATAGTAATGGTTTATATGGCCATTCATACATTAAAAACCTTAAATTTATATTATTGGTGGCTTATTGTTTTGTTTTTTTAAAAAGGCAATGTATGCTTGATTTAAAAAAAAACAAAAACATTCCAAATTTATACAAGGGTCCTTTTCCAAAAATAGTCGGAAAAGGCCTTGGGTCTGTCACTGATTTATTAATGATATTCTGAATAAATTATTGCTTACCATTCTCTTCAGAGTCATCATTACATGGGGCTGTTGAACCTAAAATCAGAAACAAAGACTAATTATGTACTGGATACAGTAAAGGAAGTCAAATCTATTAAAAGAAAATCAATTATATGTAAATATATATTTCTGTTTCAGTATCAAGAAATCATCAAATGTTCAGCATTTTTTCACCACATAATATGCATGTGACCATGCCAATGAAATTGAAACATACATCTATTAAAAAATAAAGAAGTTACAGAAAACAAAATAAGGGAATTATTAAAAACATATTACAACTTTTTTAAGTCAGTGGTTTCAGTTAAAATACATATATGTAAAAGAAACAGTGAATTTGAGAGAAAAAGCCGTACGTTACCACGATCAAACCGGTGAAAAATTTTCTCGCTTCGAATCTGGTGACGCGCATTTCAGATAAAGTACGGGACGAAACATCATGAAATAAAATCCTGTGTGCCAGGAAAATTGTGTAGAAGGTTGTTATATGTACCTTTATATTAGAACATCACTAATTTCAGAGAAAAAAGGGAAAAACCTACTTTTTGGCTGCATCCGCCATCTTGTTTGTTTGGGTAACGAACGGCGTGATTCTCCCCCTTGAATATAAACATAAGAAATGTCAATGACAGCATTTATTATATACCTACTAATTTTCTCCCTATAAAATACAGGATGAACTTGAAGCGCAAATACGCTTCAACGGATAGAAAATTCCGTATTATGTTAGTGACAAATACGGTACCATATATGGAAGTGCCGGACTATTTTTGACGTTGGTTCCGATCTTAGCTGTGTAAAAACGTAGCATTTGGAAACGGAAACCAAAATTATAAAAGGCGCGGCCGGTTTCGCAAAAATTACGTATTCATCCGTCGGTCATAAATTTATTTCTTGACAGCTACATTTAATTATCTGAAATTTCTTAGAGTAGTGTAGTATAATAAAAATCATTTATAATTCAAACGAAAAGGTATATAATAAAAGGAAAATTATGTTGTAGTAGCTTTCTGAGCTTTTGCATTTGTCTACTCGCAATGTAGTAAAATTGATATTTCGCTCGACCTTCGGTCTCGCGAGATATCAATTTTTCAACCGCTGCTCGTAGCAAAATACAAAGCTACAACATAATATTCCGTATATATTTACGTTTTTATAATTTACAAGTTTCGGCTACAAACTGTCTAATATTTAAAGGTGATTTAAATATCATAAGAGGCCGAATAACGTAAACGACACAGGACTGTGTTCAATCCCATACGCGTGTCAAACTGCTGATCGCCTCGTTAAATTTAAGATATCATTTTCACACCTCTGCAAGGATGTTTTGATTGCATTTAACAAGTATTTATACAGATACGTGTACATCTTTTATTCATTGTACCACAATGCAACCTTCTGTAGGAAAAACATGCAATAGTTCGATTATATTGAGGTCATATTTTTCTTTTTTAAATACAACAACCTTTTAAAGAATGATAATTGTGAAGCTAAGGGGGAAAACTCCTCAGTGCATAAAACAGTAACTGCTGTGATATGGACTGTGGAGTTGTCTCCCTTAGAGGTAAAAATAAATAGTCTCTTGTAATTCTTTTAGAATGGCTTTCATGTATTTTATGTTTGTGTTTAACGTTTTATATGTAATTTTATGTATACATGTAAAGATGAGACTGAAATAAAGAAATATATATACATTTCCGAATTTCTGAACTAATCGTTCTAAATCGCAAAAAAGTAGAAAATAAATATTTTTTCCGAGTAATCGAATATCAATTTTGTTAACCGATATTCGGACGTTCGATCGAGTACTCGGTTAACCGGTTACTCGTTGCCATCCCTAAAATTAACAATCAAAAGAATACATGACTAATTGTTTCATTATTTTATGTAAGTAAGCCCTTAAAGTGTTTTCTGTTGCAAGGACAATATGTCAAGAGTCGTTTGAATAGATGAAATTTGATTTGTCAACTCATATTTTCCTTGAAATGTTCTTTCTTGGTATTCGGCGAGTGTTTTGTCAGGGGTTCAAGGTTACCAGAACAAGTTTATCAGTGCAGTTTGTATTTAACCTTTACGTTGTAAAACTGTGTCATTTCTACCCATACTTTTAAACTGCGGAAACCCGTCATCATTGTAGTGAACAGTTTTATTATTTTAGTGCAGTAACGAATTGTTTTGTTTTTTTTGCTTACATACAACTGATGTGCACACTGTTCAAAAACTGTACAGTTCTGATTACCATGTCACGGCTTATATATCTCCCAGTATTCAAATTACCAAGTATCGTATGCTATGCTACGGAAGCACAGAGGGGACATTCCGATTTTAATTTTATTTTCCTATCTCGTGGCCACGAGATATAACTCAGAAAAAAAAAAAAAAAAAATTCGCTATCTCGTGGCCACGAGTTAGTCGACCAATCAGATAAACACATCTAAGTCGTGGTAACGAGTTAGCTGACCAATAAAATCGAAGATGCGCTCGTTGATTTCGGCGCGAGTAGACATACTTGCCAAGATGGCGGCCTATAGAATGATTTTATTTCAACGAAATAGAATAATCAAAGGGCTGCAAGCTCTTTTTTTTTTGGGGGGGGGGTTACGTCACATCGACACAGTATAGGTCATATCGCGACGTTCCAGCTTTACTGGTGGAGGAAGACCTCAGGTGCCCTTCCGTGCATTATTTCAGGCACGAACGGGCACCTGAGTAGAACCACCGACGTTCCGTAAGCTAGCTGGATAGCTTCCTCACATGAAAGAATCCAAAGTCCCTGTCGGGATTCGAACCCACAGCGGTGAGGGGCAAGTGGTTTGAAGTCAACGACCTTAACCACTCGGCCACGGACGCAAGCTCTGTGGTGTTTTCTGATCTTTGCAATGTAAATCATACTGACTATCTGTATGCATTTTCCTATATAGGTTTATTTTTATATGCTATAATTCATCTTACGCAGCGACTGCGTTAAGATTTTTTTTTCTATAACAGCTTGAGATTGATACATATGGAATTTTGCATGACTAGAGTTGCATCAAAAATCATTTTTTATGACAGCCACACTTTATCCTTGCATATCGTGGCTACTTCCTTAAAAAAAGACACTTCAAAAAAAAGTTGCCTCGACTAGGATTTGAACCTTAGGCCTCTCACACCCTAAACGAGCGCAATACGAGCGCAATACCCCTGCACCACGGTGAAGTAATACGTAATATGTAGCCTGAATAAAAACAAATACATTGTACTTCTAAATTGAGAATTTCCATTTCGTGTTTGTAATCCTTATCAATTTCGAGGTATTTTGTTCACGATAAACCTGTTTAACACTGATAAAAATAATTTAGCGAAAATCTTCTCGCCAAAACAGTCCGACATGTATATATTCCACTACTCGGCAGTCATATTTATTTGTATACTTCGCCCTGGAGTATTCAGTAATCGACATAGCTAAAAATAGCATTTTCATTGATTAAAATGATATTCATCCGCGAAGTTTGTGATTGTAACCTCATATTTCTATTGACTAATCTGAACTTTCAATGCACTGTAATTCGTTAAATGCATACATTAAAAATTATTCTGTCTTTTAAATTGCTGGTTTTTAAGCAGTTTTGAGTAAGAACTACTTTGCGTTGTTAGGTCTGTTAGGAAATTTTGTGTTAGACCGTGGATGTTAGCTATGTATTTACTGATCTTGCGATCAGAAAATACAAAAAGCTTACTGGCCGATTAACTCTTGATAACAAGATAGCGAATTTTTGTGTTTTTTTTTCTGAGTTCTAACTCGTGGCCACGAGATAGCAAATTTTGTTTTTTGTTTTTTTTCTGAGTTATAACTCGTGGGAACGAGATAGCAATTTTTTGTTTTTTTTTTCTGAGTTATAACTCGTGGGAACGAGATAGCAAATTTTTGTTTTTTTTTTTTTTCTGAGTTATAACTCGTGGGAACGAGATAGCAATTTTTGTTTTTTGTTTTTTTTTCTGAGTTATAACTCGTGGGAACGAGATAGCAATTTTTTTTCTGAGTTATGACTCGTGGCCACGAGATAGCAAACGAGATAGTAATTTTTTGTTTTTTTTTCTGAGTTATAACTCGTGGGAACGAGATAGCAATTTTGTGTTTTTTTTTTTTTTTTTCTGAGTTATAACTCGTGGGAACGAGATAGCAAATTTTTTTTTTTTTTTTTTTTTTCTGAGTTATAACTCGTGGGAACGAGATAGCAATTTTTTGTTTTTTGTTTTTTTTCTGAGTTATAACTCGTGGGAACGAGATAGCAATTTTTTTTTTTTTGTTGTTTTTTTCTGAGTTATAACTCGTGCGAACGAGATAGCAATTTTTTTTCTGAGTTATAACCCGTGGGAACGAGATAGCAAATTTTTTATTTTTGTTTTTTTCTGAGTTATAACTCGTGGGAACGAGATAGCAATTTTTTGTTTTTTGTTTTTTTTCTGAGTTTTAACTCGTGGGAAAGAGATTTTTTTTTTTTTTTTCTGAGTTATAACTCGTGGCCACGAGATAAGGATTTTTTTTTTCTAAGTTGTATCTCGTGGGAACGAGAAAGCATTTTCTTTTTCGTTTTTTTTTCTGAGTTACATCTCGTGACCACGAGATAGCATTTTGTTTTTTTTTTCTGAGTTATAACTCGTGGCCACGAGATAGGAAATAATATAAAATCGGAATGTCCCCTCTGTGCTTCCGTACTATGCTGCTTATATTCTTTTCTTGTACTTATCTTTATTTGTTTAATGTCCTTTTTGTGTGTTTTTTTTTCTTTAGTTGTTTTCTGTAGTTTTTTACTTAATTTTTGTCAAAACTTACTAAAATTTTGTCCTTACCATTAACATTTCATTTTTCCTTTTCAATCTTGCATTATCAAATGTGTTTTTTTTTTGGTAACTTATTAATTACAACCACCACAGACATTGAAGATTGTTAATGTTAGATAATGGCTTCTATAAGCTTCTGCTTTCGGCCAAAATCTATAATTATTGTTATGTTGTTATTTACACATGTACAAATATTCTAAATAAAATATGTTTAAACCAAGTATCGTTTTCCTTGTCCTTGTCCGATGATTGACGGAAAGTGCCGAAAAAATGCGACTGATGTTCAGATGAGTCTATTTAAGATACATAGGTATGGTGTTAATATAAATTCAAGTCTTTCTAAATCGTATCTTTTTAATTATATTCATCCTAAAATGTTGCTGGAAGGGGAATATTGATGTAATAAGTTTGTGCTGTCTTCATTTATTTTAATCTTTATATCACATCAAAAATTTGATAACGGACAGTTCCAAATTTCTATGTAAGAAAATTCAATGGTTTAAAAGCTAAATACCATTAATAATTTAACCTTTCATCTGCTTGCGGCAACTTATATAACCCGTGAGATCAGTGCAGACCAAGATCAGCCGACACATGTAAATCTCCCTACAATAATTAGTGGTTTTGTCAAGAATTAAGAATGGACTAGTTCATCTTAGATAGTTGGCGTTGGTTAAAGGATGATTTTGAGTTGACATTATGAGTTGACAAATATCTTAATTAACTAAACCGACGCTTTACTTCTTCACCATGAACCAGGATCTCTTCCGGGTTTACTTATTTAAACAATACGGTATACATGTATGTGTAAACTCAATCTTCACATTCGTATGGAAGCTTGAATTAACGCCCTAGATGCCATGTTTGTGATTACTTGTGTGTCGTAATGTTTTTATGCGACATGACGTCCTCTATCATTGTTTGGTGGGATAAAAAGACGTATTGACAACATTTGTTTCAAGGCATGTCGACATATATTTTGTCAGTAATGGTGTTTATGAGAATTTCGAAAAGCTATGCCAAACTTTTTCATCTCGACAAGCCTTGTTGTATCTCAGCTTTTTGGAAAATATCACCACGTCTTAACATCATTTGCACTGTCGGAAAGACCTAATTAATATTCGGAAACTAAACCCCTCCCACCAAACCAAAATGTTAATACATTGAATGGTTCATCATTGAAAGAACATTTCGGTAGACACTTTGAAAGGTCAATTGTATTTTAATACAAAATTTGGTATATGTCCGTGTATGCTGTGCATTTTGTATATGCGTTTTTTTTTAACTAGCAGCTATACCAGATAAATAATTTTAGTCAGTGCTTGGTTAGCAACGGTTTATATTTTATATACGTGTCACAGGGTGAGAAAAATATTATAAAAAATGTTTTGAAAGGAGTTCAAATGTAGTAAGAATAATACAAAAAAACAACACATAAATCAAACAAACAAACAAATCAGATGAATAATGAATTATGATTAAATTTATTAGAAATATTGTTGTCCAGTGAAATGTTTGACTGTTTGCTAGTGGGAAATACGCTTCAAGTTGTATAAATATTCATATACTGTCATTTGCAAAGTTATCAATATCATAATTAACAACACAACGGTACGTTACGATACCGAAATCAACTTGATTTCGGTAAAGTTACCGAAATCAACTTTTCATTACCGAAATCAACTTATAAAATCACAATTAAGCGTTTTATTAATTATTTTTCATTATAATATATTACAATAGGTTAATTTTGACTTACATGCAAAAAATCAGTTTAAAATAATTGATAATTATGAAATTAGGATCAAATAACTAAATATCAAGATTATTCCCTGATTTCTCACGAACCGAAATATATGTTACAATACCGAAATCGACTTGTAAAATCACAATTAAGCGTTTTATTATATTTTTTTCATTGTAATCTATTACAATAGGTTTAGTTTGACTTTTATGCAAAAAATCAGTTCGAACTAATTAATAATTATGAAATTAGAAACAAATATATAAATATCAAGATTATTTCCCTGATTGTCACGAACCGACATATGTTACCATACCGAAATCGGCTTGTAAAAGTTAAAATAAACATTTTCATTGATCTTATTTAATTAATTAATATAAAATCATTCAAATTGAACCATAAACAAAGGAAAATAATATTTTATTATAAAAAATGATGATGTTATAGACGGATATATAATACATCATGATTACTTCCCTTGTTAAATATGTGTTGCATTACCGAAATCAAATCAGATTTCATTTCAAAGATGAGAATAACCCCTGAATAATTTGCATGAATTTCAGAAGTCTATGAGAAAAGTTAGTTGAGTGAGTTTTAAACTTTGAATTCATATCGCTTATTTTCAATGTTTAAATTTTCCCTTTAGTCAGATAACATAGCAGCGTAGCATCTCTTTGATGTTTCTTAATGATTTCGAAATACAAGATTAAACAAAACTTTGTTTGAAGTTATTCGCCTAATTTGGATCACCATTAAAATAGTTGATTGAAAAATTATCACAGTATTTAATTTAAATCCAATGATTATGGTTTGATTAAAAGAAAAAGACGTAGCGGTTGCCATTAATCATGTAATCATACCACCTTTACTGTAAAGAGCAAACATATACACGTGCATGGACAATGGAGGTGCTAGTTGACATTACATACTCGTTAACCGCAATCCTTTAATATACATCGGCGCATGGAAACTTTAAAGTATCCAAACAACATAATTAGACATAATTATTCTAATTTGTTACATTGTTATTGATGCCCTCATGTATATACAATACAATACAAAATTTTATTCAGCATAAAACATAACCATATGTTTAGAGCCAATACAAACAAAAATGTTCAGCGACAGACATGACAAAAGAAATGAAATTTTATCCGAAGAGAGTAGTTCAAATTACATAAACAATTCTCACAAACTGTCTAGATATACAAAAAAAAACTAAATATATTGTTACATATATATATAATATATATATATATATATATATATTAAAAAAGTTCTAGTTATTAAGGAAAAAATAGAGTTAGTAATAAAGATATTTAAATTTAGAGAGTGTATTATGAGATTGCGGTTTTTCATTGCAAAATAAATATATTTTGCTAAGTTCAGTAGAACAGATTTAGATTTTTGATGACATTAATTTTTCGAATTTAGTGATATTGGCCAACGACAATAATATTGTTTAAAAAATTTACTTCTTAAGTCACGGTGAAATGGACATACTAGCAAAAAATTGTACTCATTTTCAATGGCTTCATATTGCACGATTTGCAGAGTCTCTGTTCTCGTGGAGTTTCATTATATTTCCAGATTCTATATAAAAATATTATGTGATGAAGTTCTAAATCTTGACATAGCAATTCTATATTTCTTATCAGTAATCACTTTCAGATATTCTTCTAATTCGAATTCATACTTAAAGACACAATATGACTGTAAACGATTGGAGTTATTGATATCAGAGTACCATTTTTGTAAAAAGTTATCAATAATTCTCTGTTTAATCAATGAAAAAGGAATATCGATTTCAAATTGATCATTCCATACATGCAATAAACCATGTTCTTGTAAAATATTTTTTATTTGAAAAGCCCAATTTTTCCCATTATATTTTAAATTACGATCTGCATCTACTTTTAAAATTAAATAGCTTCTTCTAACCAGAGCAGTATCATTCTGTTTTAAGATTTTTATCCAGTACTTAATCATATTTATTTTTCGAATGAATAACAAAGGAATTCTTCCTAATTCTCCATAAAGTGTAGATAAATTTGTTGACTTTTTGACACCCAAAATGCGTCTTAAAAACTTAGTGTGAATAGACTCAATATCCTTTGCTTCATGTATACCCCATATTTCGGATCCAAAATTTAGAATTGAAGATACTAGTGTATCGAAAAACTTACACTTCTGATCCATTGGTAGTTCTACATCGTTAAATATACGAAATAGATTATTCATAGCAAATGATGCATGTTGGGCGATGCATTTTTGCGTACGGTACCAATTACCATTTTTGAATAATGTAATACCTAGGTATTTAAAACAGGTTACTGTTTCTATAATATTATTATAAATTTTGAAGTTATACATGGTGTGCCTCCCATTTTCAAAGATCATTGCTTTTGTTTTTGAAATGTTTATTTTTAAACCCCATAAATTACAATAATTTTCCACATCAGTTAACATAGACTGTAAAGTTTCAGGTGTTTTAGCAAAAATTGCCTGATCATCTGCATACATAAGAATGAACAGTTTTAATTCATTTATAGTAAAAATGCCATCAAGATCAGTATTTATATTATCTAAAATGTCGTTCACAAAGAGCATGAAGAGCAGAGGTGAGCTGGGGTCACCTTGCTTCAAGCCCACGTCTGAGTTGAAGAATGCAGATGTATCTGACTTATACCTTACACAAGACTTTACTGTTTTATACATTGATTTTATGGCCATAACAAATTTACAACTGACATTATCTGACAAAAGTTTTTGCCACAAAAAGTTTCTTTCAATTTTGTCAAAACACTGTTGGTAATCAATGAACACACAATATAGTTTTCCACCAGAATTTAAAACTTTAGCTATTATAGAATTTAGGATAAAAATGCAATCAATTATCGATTTTCCTTTTTGAAATCCGAATTGGCTTTGTGTAATCTTTTCGTGTTTTTCAGTCCATTTCGTTAAACGATTAAGTAATAATTGTGAATAAATTTTTGCTATAACATTAATTAAAGTAATTCCACGATAGTTCTTTGCATCATTTATATTGCCTTTTTTGAAAATTGGAGTAATAATCCCTTCCCCCCACGAGCGCGGGTATTCTCCTGTATTAAAAATTATGTTATATAAATTTAGTAATAATGGCGAGATAATGTCATATGTCGATTTAAAGATTTCGCTAGTTAAATTATCGATACCTGGCATTTTATTATTATTCTGAGAAAAAGTTGCTGCACGGAGTTCTGCTTCTGTGAAATTCATATCTAAGTCTTCATTGATTGTATTTTGGGAAAAGTCCGGGTCCGGTTGATTAGTCAATAATGACTCCCCAAACAGACTTTTAAAATGGTCATGTAATTCATTAACTGTTAACGTTTCAGCCTTTGTATGTGTTCTATTTAAAGATTTTTTGATATTTTTTCCAAAATTTACGTGGTTCTTTTTTTGCTAAATTATTAATACGATACCCTTCTTTTATTTTAAAATCTCGTTGTGCCTTTCGCTTTATCCTATTGTACTTAGTTCGGGGGTGTATAAAATTATGTCGCATTTCGTCATTTTTTGTTCTATTAAAATTATTTCGAGCTGCTTTAAATTCTCGTTTGGCGTTGTAACAATTAACATCAAACCATTTACAGCTCGCTTTTTTATTCGATTCATATCTATTTGTTTTACAAGTTTTCCCAAATATGATTAATGCGTTGTTATATAAAAATTGAGTAAAGTTGTTTACCGTCTGGTCAATCGGGCCGCTTAATGCACCATTGGTTAACCTTTCAATGTATTCATGATTATTCATAATGTGTGTGCGGAACATTTAGGATTTTTCGCTATCCCATATAATTTTAGTCGATTTATTTTCGTATTCCTGCGCGTCGTTGTTCTGCGACTGAATTTGTTTAGTCATTATGCTAAATGTTAACGGTGCGTGATCCGAATGTTCATTAAATTCCAGTACAGAGAAATGTGTAACAGTTTCGAAGTCGCATTGATTTAGTAACAAATAGTCCACCGTGCTTTGTCCTCTACACGAGCAATATGTAAAACAACCTTCGTCACGGTCATTTAACAAGCGGCCATTGGCTATTAAAAGCCCGGTAGCGATACAGGTATCTATTAAGCGACGCCCACACTGTAAAAATTTACCGTAAAATTTTACGGGAAAAGTCCTGGCAGCTGGTTTCCAGGACTTTCCCCGTATATTTACGGGCTATCCGTAACATGTTTTGGCATAAAAATACTGGTCAAGCAGTAAAATTACAGGCCTTAAACATTACGGAGGCCCAGTAAATATACGGATCAATGCTGGAGTCCAGCTGCCAGGCCATGGTTCCTGGGCAAGACACAATGGTTAACTTCAAAATCTCTTTATGTGCATCTGAAATCACATAGCAGAAACAATAAAATAAAGACATTCGTCTCTGCTAAGGGTTCAGCTGCTAAATGCTGGTATTGGTCGAAAGATGGTGGGTGGGGTAGTAATTTTCAGATATTAAGCATAATTTTATAAAAGCTTTAGATCGAGTAATCAAATGACATTCTGAAAATCAATTAAATATAACTTTTTGTTCTTTGAAAATCGAAACAAAAAATTCGTAACGAGCAAATTCTTGTACTAATTAGGATTTTTGAAAGACATGTTTTACCTCTTGTCACACTTAGTAAAATGGCTGCCGTGGAACACTATCCCACAATGCAGCGCAAACGAGGGTCCGATACCGTATAATAGTGTACGGGCTAAACCCGTTACGGAATACCAGTAAACGACTATAAATTTAACGGTAAATTTTTACAGTGCACTGTTATCGACCACGTGGTCTTTATTTACACGTTTCAAAATGTAAACAATATCATTTGACGGAAAATCGTGGTCAATATATTTATCAAATATGAAATAATCTAACATATCAGACGTTCTGCTATTGAAATCGCCAGAAATGTATACTTTCCCCAAACACCCATACTTAATTATGTCTAATTCTAATTGATCATATAAATCAATATCAAATGTGGTAAGAACTTTTGAGTCCGACGGAGGTATATATGTGACCCATATAAACATCATCTTTGAATGGGAATATTTCTGCGGATAATTTAACCCAAATTAAACCATGCTGATTTTTCTCAACAATTTTAACATAGTTTTTAAGATTATTTTTATAATAAAACGATATGCCCCCACTATAGCGACCTTTTCTAGTATTCGTAGCTTTGTTCCCAAAAATGTGTTCACAATGATAATCTCTTTTACATCAAAATTAATATTTTCTTTACCTGATATCCAAGTTTCGTTAAAAAATAATAAATCATAATCAGTAATAAATTCCAAAAAGTCCTCATCATTAATTTTACGTTTAAGTCCGTTAACATTCCAGAAGAGAATGTTTAAAGATTGCTCTTCTCGACTTGCCTATTGTTTCATGTCTTGATATTCTTCACCATTAATGAAAAGTTTTTTTCCTACAAATTTAACTGTTTTATGTTCATTTTTTGCCATTTTCATCACTGGATATAGAGGTTTCCTGGCTTCACGTACACTTCTCGGAAGTTGAGCTCCTACCCCTTTCTTAGCGGCTCTCAGCGTGTCTGCCCTGTCAAATGAAGATTGACGAACAATTTCGCGTTCAGCAGGATAGTGGAATTTAACCACTATAGGACGGATCTTGTAGTGTCTTTTATCCCCGAGTCTATGGGCTCTATCAAAAACAAAGTCGTCAACTTTTTCCACCTTCAACAGATCCCTGCAGAAATCCTTTACAATATCCGTACAATTTTCTGTAACGTTGTCCTCCGGTATACCGTAGAACAGAAGATTGTCTCGCATTGAGCGCATTTCTATGTCTGTTAATTTTTCATCAATTTCGTCTTGTTGTTAGACGAGCGATTTAGATTTTTTTTCTAAATTCTGGAACGATTTTTTCACTTGTTTAATTTCGTCTTTTGCATATTTAATCTCATTTTTATTACATTCGTTTTCAGACGCGACAAAGTCGCATGCTTTTTCTGTTTCTTTAACTCTTGTGTCCAAATTTTTCATTTTACTTTCTAAATCAGTCACCTTTAGATTTATTGCGTTAACGGTTTGTTTTATTTGTTTAATTTCATCCGAGAGTTCTGTTGCCCATGGTGGGGTTGTTGGTTGAAAGTGCATGTCCCCGTTGTTAAACTGGTTGGGTGGGGGGTGGTTTGGCGGCGGGCTTTGTATATAAACTGGTTGCGACATGGCAAATAGTTGCTGTTGCTGTTGATAAGTCATATCAAATTGTTGAAAAAGTTGGTATAACTTGGTACACTACCTTCACAATCCTGTTTGTACTTTTTTAACGTCCCGTTATTCTCGTGTAATTGACTGTGCAAACTCCCGAGCACTGGTGTGTAAAATGGCGCCTCACAATTATTCAATGGTGAACTAGCTTGACGTTTTTTCTTTCGATTTTTCTTGTTTTTAGTTTGTGTTTTTGAAGAAATTTCCTTTTCCGACATTTGTTGTACAGTTTATGCTACCACTTAGTCTATCTATATTCCAAATAATCCATCTAAAACACATTTTTTATTTTATTTTTTTCTAACCACGTAAAAAACATGTCTTCACTGAACAAATGACCTTGACCTTGATGTATATATAGCCATCGTATTTTGTCGTTAAGTATTATATCTTGAATATTATTATTCTGGTGTTATAATTTAGCATTTGCAAATTTGTTTGTTTGTGCACTTCAATACGGATTATATTTGAAATATATTTGAAATATATTTAAAAAAAGTAGATTGGATTTATATTGGTTTTATATTGGATTATTATATATGAAATAAGTGTCAGTTAATAATTATCTTATCTGAATTTATAAGTGAAACCTAACTGGTTACGGAAATATTAGAAAAATAAAAAAAGGATAATGGGTATACAATACCCGTGCTCAATTTGTGCTAAGGATTGTGTAAGTGACACCATATGGTGTAGCTCGTGCCAGCATTGGGTACATCGTATCTGTTGTGACTTAACAAAGGTAGATTTTCACTCATGGTCTGTGCAGTGCTTGAAATTTGCGTGCACAAAGTGTGCATTCAGCAATGGACACTACAACTACAGTTCAGCTTTGGCTGGGTAAGTCATTTTTATTTCATATGTGTTTTACATGAAATTAAAGCTGCTTGTCTCCATTAAGACAAAAAGTACATTACAGTTTAATATTTTATGACGTATAGCAACCATCCCTATATAATATATGAGCCAATATCAGATTTCGCCTGTTATCTTGTCCTTTTC
Organism: Ruditapes philippinarum; assembly: GCF_026571515.1. Classification (NCBI taxonomy): domain Eukaryota; kingdom Metazoa; phylum Mollusca; class Bivalvia; order Venerida; family Veneridae; genus Ruditapes; species Ruditapes philippinarum. The sequence continues at coordinate 15,277 of NW_026859246.1, forward strand.
AAATTTTCACAAAATGCATGATCATTTTATGAAAAATAAATTTGCATGCTTGTAAGTACATAAAATATTGTTAACTAAAACATTTACAGGATAAGATATTCAACATATTTTTTTCTGGTAGTGTCATAAACCTAAATTAAAACTGATTTTCCCTCGTCCTTAAGTCAAAATCCCAATTTCAGCTGTTTATCATGTAATATAAGTATGTTATTTTAAGTAAATTGTTCCAGTGTGCTCTTCAAAAGAAGGTGAAATGTATAATACTTGGCTACAGCAACGAACTATATGGACATTTTAAATAGGATTTAGAAAATTGGAAGACATTGATTAAAGGTTGGAACCATGATTTCCAACAGTGTCCTTTAAGTAACGAGATTCTTATTATTTAACTTATGAGAAAGATTCCCTTTTGTATTGCTGCTATTAGCAAATATGTTTCAGTCATGAATTAAATGATCAAAATTGTCTCCCTTATCTTATCTGTGTAAACAGGCTGTAAAGTAACCTGAATAAGTCCTTGCAGTAACTGTCCTTACAATAATGTTACTGCAAGTACAAAATCTGTTACTGAAAGTACCAAATACAACACAATTCTTCTTTAACATATAATTATGGATACAGATAAGATATACATTGTCTTGTTGGCATAATCTATTTATTATTAATGAATTTATTCTATAATTAGACATTTATGCCATTTAAAACTTCTGTTTTATGTTATTTTGTTATTCGAAGGACAACCTGTGTTATTGAAAGGACTTTTTAATTCAAACTCAATGTACTGTACTAACATATCTACATTCAAACTTGGAGAAAGTTTCTTTTGTGTTTCAGTATATATATTCAATTGGGTTATTTTTTGCTTTTACAGTACATTGCTTTTGTAAAATTGAGGAAAATCTGAATAATCTTGCACACTTTAGAATCCTCAACATTAAGTTACTGTAAGGACAATATACATCTTGTGGTAATTGAAATGCATGTCATTTCACAACATAACTGTAGCGATTTTAGAAATTAAAGTAATGAGGCAATACCAGTATATTGAAGAAATTTCTTAGTACTTATCTCTACCGAGAGTTATTTTTTGCATAGATTGTAGTTTACTTTGCAAAATAGAAATCAAACCTAACTTATATCATTCACAAGCAAGCCTTTAAGGCATTTTTACAAAAGAAAATTGTTGTCTTCAAAACTACTAAAATTAGTCATTAAAAAGTAGTCCCTTGAAACTTAGAACATGACTGTTTGTTTACTTTCCGAGTCCTATTTTGGCCTCATGTAAAATTCCTGGCATAATCGTACTTTGTGAACACAGTAAGTTTCTATTTTGTTTTGTTTGCTTAAAATGCTGCACCAAAACTCTTGAGATCAGTTGGCAAATTTCAAGCTTGAAAGGTTGAAAATAACACCAGGTTATTTCAGGCACAGAAGGGCCACTGACAATTTGTAAGCTAATTGATGGCTTTGTCACAAGAAAGAATCTCTGGAAATTTATTTTCAGTCATTCAGGAAGATTGAAATTATGCATTCTAAAATGTCAAGAACTTTTGCATTTAATTTTAATTATTTAACTTAGAAAACTCCTGATTAAAACTATAGCATGTAATATCAATCTTCTAAATTTCTGGTGGTATTCTCTATTAATTTGTTTATAAAATTGACTGGGACGAGTTTAGACTGAATTATGCGAACTCACAACATTGCTTGGCTACCTTAAAGACTTGTAACTTTTCCCCATTAACAATAAATTTGGCTGTTAAATGAAATGTCCTTTCAATGGTACCCGGATATCTTTTCAATAGTACATGATTATCAGTACGATTGTATATCCACTGACTGAAGAATTTTTCTGGTTTTACTGCCAGCCAGACATATACAAGCCTATAAAATGCATTCGAATGCGAGTATATGCATAAAACTATATGTTATGTATATCTCTAAAAGTGTACGACGGAAGTTAAGTTATTTAACTTTTTTTCAATCATAAATTTATACATAAAACTACCAAATCAATAAAATTTATACGTGTGTTATAAAACTGCTCAATATCAATGCAGATTTGACAAAACAAGTACACCACCACTAGCACTATTACGAAAACTGTTACTAGTTTTACATTTGTTCCGTTTATGATATTATTACCCCTCACTTGTTTCGTAATGCTAATTTCCCATAGGCCTCTGGGAGTTATTTTTACTGTTAAATGCAAGTGTACCACGTGACTAATAATTCTGAACTGTTACATAGGTAACAGTATTTTTAACAGTATAAAATCTGGTCACGTGGTCTATTTTCTAAATAAAATGAAATAATTTAAAATGGCCGCCATTTTTTTCTCGATTCATTCTTATTTTCGTCGTTAAACTCCGATAGGACATCAATTTATTCTCTGGAGTATCTATGACACTCATAAAATTTAGTGTGCTTTTCGTGTATAAAATATCTTTTTGTTGAATAGTCAAAAAGTGAACATCCGTTTTCAACGGAAGTACTTGCAATGTAAATAATTAATTGACAAACATGCAGACGATTTAAGCATGCAACAAAGGATTATTTAACAATTTTAATCAGTGAAACGTTACAGAGATGGTGGACAGACATAGGATATCATCGTTATTTTGTCAAAAACCATGCTAAGAATATTCTGGAAACAGAAGGATAAGATTTCACAGATCATAACCGTGTAAATGTGTTAGTGTTTTGTTTTCTAAATAAAACCTAGCTTATTGTATGTTTATGATTTGTAGATATCATCACTTGCTAAAAGAATAAAAGAAAAAGAAAACTTTTCAAGTAGGCCTAAAGTACACTTAAAACTCGAAAGGTAAGGACAGTTTAGTTATCATTGTTACTCTTGGTCTATTTCTGTTACAGTTAGATTTAGTTGAAAAATTCAGATCATCGCAGTATTTTTGTTCGGGGTAATAAAATAAATAACACATGGGTTTGTGATTAACAGTAAAAAATATCATCCCTCGTTAAAATACTGGTACCCTCGGCTACGCCTCGGGTAACAGTATTTTCCTCGGGATGATATTTTTACTGTTACCCACAAACCCATGTGTTATTTATATACTGTCAAGTAAATTATTGTACTCCCCACACCTCAACTAATCTAATGATATCAAACGACTTAATGTAGTTTACAAATGATTCATTATGTCATGACAACGTTTAACTCTGTCATATTCCATCCCGCCTTCTGCCTCGTTACCATTACCACCTTCGTATCGGGATTGGTCAACATCGGTGACGTAAAACAAACGTAATTATGTTAGTCCCGCCATGTTTAGATCACGTAGTTCCTAACCACGCTGTTGTGTAGCCAGTCTCGGCCTAGTACTCCGACTATCATCATTTCGTCGGTCGACGCGTCATATCTGTCAATTACCAGCTTACCACATCGTATAACGGCATATTTACCTAAATTTCTTGCATAATTTGCCTAACTCAAGTCTACACGTTTTTGTACAAGTTGTAAAGAAAATCCTCACGCCAGGAAAAAAACAGGCCTGTCTATCATAAACTCAACGCACTTTACACAAAAGTATAGTTTAATCTGATTTTAGTGTCTGGTTATTCTACATTTTAGTCTTATTTCAGATATTCTGATATTCTGGATATTCTACAGTTAAGTCTGATTTTATAGTCCAGTTACCCTACATATAAGTCTGAATTAAGAGTCTGGTTATCCTACATTTAGGTCTGACTTTAGGGTCTGGATATCCTACATTTAAGTCTGATTTTATTGTCAGAGTACCTTACATTGGAGTCTGAATTAAGAGTCTGGATATCCCACATTTAAGTCTGATTTTATAGTCAGGTAACCTACATTTCAATCTGATATAAGAGTCAGGTTATCTGATTTTAGATGTGGGCTATCTTACAGATAACTCTGATTTCTTCGTTAATAATTATTATCTTGCATGACGCATTAAAAGTCCGCGCCTACGTGCTTTTGCAGCTGCTAGTGCACGGAAATAGGCAATTAAACTTGTCATTAGTAACGAAATTATAACTCGCGCATGAACAACATATGCAGTGCAAATTAGTGAGGATTTTTATATCATCATGATGTCGGTTGCACTGAACTTTGCTGTGTTTTAAAGGCAGAGCTATCCAATGTTACACGGATATACCGTGGATAATTTATCCGAATTTACAACTACATGTACAACAGTACTTTAACAGATTTACCGCGCAGAATATACCTATATTTACAAATAAAAACTAAATTTATTTAAGGTATGTCTTTAAATTGATAACACTTTCTCTTGCTTACATAGCAACCTTATCATCTTATTTCGAGAATAAATTGACTGACACAAGTCGGTTGTTTGGTTGAATGACCAGCGAGAAATCTGTCATATGAAAATAATGACCGTGCATTATTAAATCGACCGATAAAGTATCAAACTTTTATAGCCTATTAAAATCTATATCTAGGTTAACATCAGTTACTTATGATGGGTAATCCCCGACTAAAATGTTATTGCAATCATAGGGGACCCACACGGTGTTTGGATGGTAAATACTGATTGACGGTGACCTTTAAATGTGATTTTAGTCATAACCTTATAATATGTATATAAATAATAGATTTATATACATATTAAAAGGTTATGACTAATATCTCATTTTAAGGTCACCATCAAGCAGTATTTACCATCCAAACACCGTGTGGGTCCCATGTGATTGCAATCAATCAACCAATCAATCAATCAACCAATCAATCAATCAATTAATCAATCAATCGATCAACAAACAATCAATCAATCAATCAATTTTTAATAATAAGTAATTCAAAACAAGGACATAATTCTTTAATTGCGTACAAAATAAAATGGAAGTTCGGGTACTTCACGGAGGACTGTAATATTTACGTTTTTTTTCTCTTCAGGATTAAGAAGCCTTCTTATATCATTATGACAGTAACCTTTTGCACGTTTGGAAAATTGTAATTCGTAATATTGACTTGGAGTTTTGTCAGAGATTGTACTAAGCGTGAAACATGAAATTTTGTATTGTATGTCTGACTGAACAATGTTTCTAATTAAGAACAATTTATAACTGATAATAAATTAATAGAATGATCATCTAAGATAATTATACATTATATATAAACAGATATGATAACCAATCGCATCCTATTGGCCCTTTCCTTAAAACTTGGATATCATTCCGGAAGGACTTGTGCACAGATCACAGACGGTAGATAATTAAGTTATAACATAAAAATAAATGATAGATGAGCAGCTCTTATAAGTAATATATGCTCATCTTTTTTATATTTTTGACCTATAACTGTTTTAATTAAAACTTGAACTATACAGATTAGGTATCTATATAAAGACTGACAACAGAAATATGAAAACTTAAGGCCATATAAAAATGCATCATGACTTAAACTGTTATCCAATATACAGAGATTACAGTATATACGGAGCTTTATAACTTTATAATATAGTGTTATAAATAATTCTAGCATCCTTCACAGCATTCCCAATTCATTTATTATAAGTATGTATAGCATATAATCATATAAGTATGTAAATATGATCTTTTATTATATTTACCTATAGATGTAAGCTTTGCCTACACGTCTCTTATAATTCTATATTGAATGGCATATGTACTTTTACCAGTTTTATTCATTTTTATGGTGATATATGTGTTGTACATGTGATGAGACGTAAATAAACCTTTTGAATTGAATTGAATCCTTCATCTCTCGGGATTAAATGGTGAGAAAATTGTATGTACAATATTATTTATGTCAAAACATTTATTTCATGTATTGTTGTTGGTGTTGTTGTTGTTTTTTTATCGTATATTCGTCTTTAACCCTCTATATAACTTGCGAAAATTTGAACTTAAAACCGGAAGGATGTAAATTTTACTCTACATGTTTGTCTACGTGGTGGTAAACACTCATATTTAAAGTAAGTACACGTGCACTTTTTATATTTGGTTAAGAAACTCAATTATATTAACACTAATTGAAAAGATTTCTTAAGCTGCTTAAGGATATCAATACTTCTTCTATAAATACAGGATTTATTTTCATCGAGTTGTATGAAAATAGATATTTCATAGATGGCGGTAGCCACGAGTGAAATATGATAATTATCATACCATAAGATGAAGAATATAGAGGATATTCAAGTTTTATCTATAAATACAGAATTTATTTTTATCGAGTGGTATGAAAATAAATATTTCATAGATGGCGGTAACCACGAGTGAAATATGATAATTTTTATACCACAAGATGAAAATAAAGTCTGAACGTATTTATAGAAAAAACTTGAATTTTCTGTTTATTATTTACATTTTTCCTTTTGATGTTAAAATTTGAAATATTTCCCTTAAATTTTGTGTGCTTGCTGAATTTAGAAAAAAAGTCTTCCGGCAAGACACCAGTGAAAATGCGGAAAATATATTTCACTGCAGTAAAAAATAGTTTTGTACAGTGAAAATACGGAAAATGAAAATACGCATTTTATTTCATCAATATTTTTCAATATTTCAAATATTAGTATATGATAAATATATGTATATATAGTAAACACTTAAGTTTTCTGTTTATTTTTATACATTTTCTAATTTTGACATTATAATCCGTTCCCTTCCCTATAAATTTGTGTGTATTGGCTGAATTAAGAAGAAAATAGTCCAGCAAGACAGCAGTAAAAAATACAGTAATTATTTTCACTGCAGTAAAAAATGAATTTTTACAATGAAAATATGGGGGAAAAAAGCATGTTATTTCATCAATATTTCTCAACATTCCATTTAAAATTATAACATATAATAAATGATGATATTGATGATATATATTGACTATTTTATTTCATTTTATGAATGATAATATCTGTATTTCACTGTACAATTATCTTCAGGAATTTTTTGGGAAAACTTGGCATATTGTTGGAATATGAATAATAAAAACATGTTAAGCGAAAAAGATTTAGGATGGGGGGGGGGGGCCTTAACCCTTTTTA
>NW_026859247.1:0-188217 GCF_026571515.1 Ruditapes philippinarum
TCAACCAATCAATCAATCAATTCAACAATTATGTTACAGTACTGGAACGACTGTTATAGAGGAACAAACCGCTCAAAAATCATCAGATGTTATTTACTATTTTTAGAATTTAACTATAGATCAATCCGAACGCGTGGAAAGTTTCTCTTAAAGTGCCATGTACTCCAATGATACAACTTTATTTTCTGTTTCAAAAATTATTTGGATTGTCGGTTTGAAATTTTTAAGAATCAGAGGGTACACCATTTTCCTGTCTATTTCATGAAATGTAAACGGTAATTTGTACTTATTAATAGAAAGAAATGACACAAATAAAATGAATTAAATAAATAAATAAACAAATAAAAAATCAAACGTGATTAATTGATGTAACATTTACTGATTTATATGCTTATTTAGCTATACTCTCTGCAGCAAACATCACACATACTTGTCGGTGATTGAACTAACCAATTTAAGACAATAAGTCCGTGTGAAAGGCTACCAATATATGTAAAAGTTTTTTATACTTCAAAAATGGCCGTCCCTGACGCCCGGGTTTGACTTTCCTAGCTGGCTGTTTTTTATTCATTTGAAAAAATCAAAAAATTTAATAAATTCAAAAAATCTGATTTTTTTTTTGGGGTCCGGCCCGGGCACGCGTCACCTAAGAAATACTTTTGCGGGGGGTTTTTTGGGGTTTTCAAATTTCGGGTATCCCACTATATATGTTTATAATTCATGTTCATGGGAAAAAAAAAACGGATCAATATTTGTACGTACTTTCAGACCTCTTACGTAACAGAAATATCGTGCGTTTTATGAAAAAAGAACCTTAATACACACTGAACAAACGATTCTGAATTTGAGACTGGAATAAGTTCTGCTTTACAAAGCAAACACTTTTTCGATAAAAAAAAACTTGACATTTTATAGATAACTTGAAAATCATTATAATTTAAGAAAGTACGAAGCATGGCGAAGGTTTCGCTGATGGCAGTTGTCTGTATTATGACAATGGTATTGCTGGGAAAGACACTGGGTGATACAAGCGGAAATGACACGGTGACTGTTGATAGTATGTATTTTATATGCACAAAAGCTGGTTGATGTTACTAAAGGGCAACGTTGATTACCATTACTAGAAGAGAAACTTATGTTTCTGTTTAAACATATTTGTTTTTTTTTTTGTGCAAATCAGCATTTCTAAAAGTATTTATGTACCATTATCATTTTAACCAATTAGACTGATTTTATTTCTACACAGCAATGGAAGTGGTATCACAATAATTAATCTTGATCGTGATATACTATTTGTGAACACGGGGCCTCATATTTCCACGTGCCTTCGCAGGCTACCACTTTTATCCTAGATTTTTGAAATCTTACGATTCTTTCGATTCTTTCGTAAATATTACTTTTATTGGTTAACCGCCATGCCAATTTAATCCAAACTTCACAGGAATGTTTTTCTTTGGTGGTCACCTTTACAATTTAATTCTATATAGAAATCAGTTTGTCATGGCAACCGAAAGAAAACACTTTTCTTTAAAAAAAAAAGCAAAGAGCTAGTGTTAGATATTTGGCATGAATCATTTCTAGTGAGTGTCTACCAAGTTTGTTCAAATAAAATCTTACGTACTTTTTTGAAAAATATTTTATTATAGTCTTCTAAATAAGGCAATTGAACAACAAAGCTGAATTCAGATGTTCAGATACCTGACGTGTTTTTTTAGAATGTAGCAAATACTTTAGTAATAAAAAAAGAAAGTATAAAAACAAATAAGTGTACTGGATTATTAATAATTATTTAAGCATTTATTTTGTGAAAAAAAATGTGTTATACGCGAGTGGAGTTTTTCGTTTAGCTTTTTTATTGTTCGCTTGTGTTTATTGTTATCTTTTTTGACATCTAAAAAAACGACTTCCGATATTCTTTTTCTTTCAACAGCATGTAAACTACCAAAGGAAACAGGACCATGCAAAGGGTTATTCCCACGATTCTTTTACAACGCACAAAATTCAACGTGCGAGCAGTTCGTTTATGGTGGTTGCTGGGGAAACGACAACAACTTTCAGACAGAGTCGTTATGTCAGTCAGCTTGCGTAAAATCTTAATAAATGTTTTACGACTGACTTAATATTTGGTGGTTTTCTCATAAATTATGTTTGTTTCTGAAAATCTTACAGCTTGAGGCTGATATATTTATCAACATCTGAGACAATTAAGATAAATTCTGTGATTTGACAATACAATACTTACTTCTTTTAAACTAGCGATTTTGTATATAAATGATGCACATTTTTTGCATTGCAAGACAATGATGGCAGCACCAAAAAAGCAATTTGAAAACAAAGATCTAAAAAAGTATTTAGTATTTAAACATTATATATATATTATAAAATATATATATATATATTGATTTTAATTAAATGCTACTTGCTTACGACATCTCGCATATATATATATGACTGATTTTAATATATCCACTTTGTTTTGCATTTTTAAGTGTATTTATCTGTTTAAGAATAATCAATTATATATCCTTGATTCGCAAACATTTACTATTTTGAAAAATAATATTGCCAACGCGCATTATAATAGATATATGTCAAGTCTTTTCATGATGTTGAAAGTGCTGAAGATGTTGTGAAATAGCACTGTAGAAATTTTACTACACTGTACGAGTCAGTTTATAACCGTAACATAGTATTAATCTATTAAAGACTAGATATAACAATGATGGGTGCATAACAGGAATTGGCGGTATCACGACCTATTAACTTCACTTATTTATTAATTTTGAATGAATTCAAATCCACATTAAATACATGTGGTAACATTGTAGTGATCGTACATATAACATGTCTGGAATTTCCGAAGTTATTGACATAAAGGTGCTTATTTAATCCCTTTTCGATATTCCACAGCAACGATGAACTGATTTTCAAAATATAAATAAGAAGATAAGTAACCATATCATTGACAGAATACTGTTTTACTTTAAAATATTCATAGGAAACCCTTTTTTAACAAACACATTTTGATTTCATTGGCCATTATCTACCCTTTTGAATGATATACTAATGTACGTCGTTTTTCCCAGTTAAATCTTTTATACATGAGTTCATAATCAATTATATGACAAATAAACACAATTAACTATCAACGTTGATTTATGCTAAATCAGCCAATAATACTAGGCTCGTTCAAACTGAAAGATAAACAAATGATCTCATTAAAACGCAATAACATTCTACAGATATTCAGTCATATTTTTATTTAATCTTAAGTTGATCTAAATCGGCAGAAAAAATATAACATTAAGAGAACCATAGCCTTAACAGATTTCTTACATCGACTTACTGAGGCTCTTAAAACGGAAGGAAATGCGGATTTGTGTCATTCTTAACCCGAGTTATTGGTCCAAGAAATATCAAACTGTATATCAATATATGAGCCGCGTCATGACAAAACCAACATAATGGGTTTGCGACCAGCATGGATCCAGACCAGCCTGCGCATCCGCGCAGTCTGATCAGGATCCATACTGTTCGCTATCAGTTTCTCTACTTGTAATAGGGTTGGTAAGCGAACAGCATGGATCCTGATCAGACTGCGCGGATGCGCAGGCTGGTCTGGATCCATGCTGGTAGCAAACCCATTATGTTGGTCTTGTCGTGACGCGGCTCATATAGAAAGTTCAGTCCCTTTATGACAAAGTCTCACAGCTAAGCCCCCAAAAGGTGACGATGAAGGTAATAGAAGTTATAACACATCCGTACCTCTGTTCACAAATGAAAAATGATTTTCGGTCACAGTGATAATCGTGCCATGTGTATGATTCATGACCCCAAAGGCATGCGCAGTCTTGGTTATTTTTATCACTCGTTTCTGGTTGCCCTGGATACCAATTGGTATAACCATTGGAGAGGAGTGTGCGGTCAGTATACCATACCCATATTCCTTCAATCTCTCCATCTGTTGCACCCAGCCAAAACCAGTTGTCTCTTTTGGTGGCTGTTGTTATGAAAAATATTAAATTGCACTAGGATATGTTATTTTAAAGGGACAAATATATCTGATGTGTTTCATGAAACTAAATAAAACTCAAAATGAATTTATATGCGACCATATATAGTTCCTCACACTTAATCACAGTTTCGTTATATAGTTCTGGTACTTCTGGATCATTCTCATTACTGGTTCAAATTCTAAGTGGTTAAGATTTCAAACACTGCATAAAAGACACAAAGAATGATTCACTTTACATTTCCTCACATGAACTGACTGAATCAATCGAAAATGTAAAGCTCGGGAAATTGCTTGTCTTGTCATTGGTCTCGGAGACTCTTTTCCATCCAGAATTTATAGATACTGTAATACTGTTTCACTGATTAAAGAAGGTTCCAACACTAAATATATCCAGACAAGTGATTAAACAATGAATAAAGTCATTAACAATACAGACAAAATAAGATATTCTACTGGTAAAGAAGTAACATATGATTTGAGGCCTACGAAATTATACACACACCACGTGTGATTTTCTAACTATCATAGAGACTGTCAAGCCATCACAAAACAATAGTCGGACGACAGTTGTCTGTCCTATCTATCACTTTAATATAATAAGAACCTCTGCGATGTGTTCAATTCTTAATATATCTATCGTGTAAGTCATGAAAGAGTATACTTAACCGTCTTTAAACAATCGCTTGCTGTGGTTTTGAAGAAATGAAAATTCATCTGGGTTTTCAATTGTCACCACATGCGAACCACCATAAGATGCACAAGTTTGCTGAAATAGTATATGCAAACTTGTTCCGAGTTTGTAAGGACAAGTATGATACAATACAATCTGGATTTAAAATTGACAAGATGTTTTGATCATTGACGCCATCACTATTAAGTGTTAATAATTGAGTACCTCAAGCTGGTGCTAGAGGCGTGAGGGATGTTGCACATTATCATTATTCCTCATGTACAGACTCAATCAAACCGAGTCTGTGATTTCATGTAATTTTGTTGTGTTAAATGCTTCCGAGGGAACACACTTTATACAGATTTTTAATGTTTCTCACTAAATGACAAAATCATACATTCTAGATTCAACGTTTAACTTACAGGAATGCATGTATTCATCATTCTGTTCAAACAATTCATACGGGAATATTTCAGTACAAATATATCAAATGATGAAATACATAGAACAAAAATGCAATAGGCGATTGTTAGACTATTAAAGGGTATATTTTTATAACTGTCAGGAACTTAACAAAACTGTTCTTTCTTCTGAAGTCATTGCATTCGTAAAATATTATAAAGAGTTTGTTTTTCATGTTAATATGTGTATATCACTCATAAATTTGATGATTAGTTGAAAAAATCTTTAATTTCTTGATTGGTGTAACATAATGAGTATTTTTTAAAATATTGTTAGCTTTCCCAAATACAAATAACTACAAAAGCATAGATACACTGCTGAGTGTATATCTATCTTACTAATTATTTGAAACGTACCGTTGCTTCTGTCCAGTTAAGTTGATGGTCTTCGTCAAATAGATAGCAAGATTCTTCGAATGTTATCCACCCATTTTCACAACATGCACCTGTGTTTTTGATAAAACTGAGATAATGGCAAGCCTTTTTACAACTCATTGAACTTTTAATTTCTCTTTTTTAAAATAAATACACGCAATAGACGGAATTTGAAATTTTGCTATTTAGGTGCTACTGATCTAAAATTAAGTAAGTTTTTAAAACAAACAACATATTTCATTTAATAAGATAGCTTTGAAAATAATCTAATTTACCCACGAAAATCCTACACTGTACAAGAATATATGCAATTATTGTATACAAATAAAGTACTTTCATTGTACAAACTAAATGATCATACCAAAATGCTCTAATCATTTAATAAACTTTGACATCTATCGCAAACTTGACACTAGTCGTACAAAGATAAGAAACAGTTCTAATATGTCGTTATTTAAGCCTATTTCTACGCTAGAGTGTACAATATTGGAATACATATTGACGAGGACAAAGTTATAAAATACCATATTGTAAGAGCATTCAAATAATGCTTTAAAGAGCTTAAACCATTCCGTATCCCGTTTCAATGCTGGAAAAGCAAAGTTAACCAACATAATTATTTGATTAATTATCTCATTTATTGGCCTTCTTAGAAGAGTGATCGTTCCTGAAATGAGGACTAGAAAGGCACCGAGACCTTCATCCGTAGTCGCCATATGACATTATACAATATAAAACACGTTTGCTTAATTTTTATTAATGGGAAAAGTTAACAGGTTTTTTCAGTTACCTGCCCAATGAACATACACGTTCCTCTAATATTGTTAATGAGGGTATGAGGGTGACCCTTTCAGAAACATAAACGAAGTGACAGGAAGGCGGAAACTGTTTAAATTAATCATTTATAGCGCAAATACATGTTTATTCATAGCGCAGATATAATAGCCAATAAAATATCTTTGGAAAGTAGAATAGGAAAAAAAGAATCCCTAAGAACGTCCAAAACGACAGAATTGAGGAAAAAAATAGTGCAGACTTGGTTTTAACTGAGTCTGATCATAGAGGGTACTAAAAAATGCAAGCTACCGTCTACGCCCCCTAGGCAAAATTTTAACATTAAAGCATAAAAATGTGTTCAAACTTTAGTTAAAATGGCACCTGCAAGTAGACAAATTCGTCTTTTGCCACGAAAAGCAGCGTTTGGAAGTTTTTTGCCCTTACTGAGAACACAATGGGCGAAAATTTAAAAAAAATGAATTTTGCAAGGTCACTGTACATTCGCTATTTACAGGTAAAGGAAAACAATGAATAAACAAGTTTGAGACAGAAAATTAGTTCATAAGATTAGTACGCTAAAAGAAACAAAAAATAAGATATAAAGGGAACGTTAAAAGAAGTTTACTACACATTTCTATGTTAAAGCAACTATGTGTTGAATGATTCCGGTCACATTTAGATATTAATTGTCATATGGTATTGTAAACATAGCATTAACATGCCTAATACAGTATATTGTGATCGAAACCATTCATATAAAAATTATTTACTTATTGCAGTTCACAAACATGTTTAGCAAGTATTACAAAAAAGGTTAATAAAATGCAACAAGGTGTTCAAAAATAAAAAAAAGATCATCAAGACTTGTAAGTAGCATTATAAAAAAAATATTTTATAAACATGTACTATGGAATGATCATCTGCTATCTCTTTGGAAACATGTTCATTATTTAAATTATTTCTATTAAATATCATAAACAGTTTGTTAATGATACTTGTGATTTTTTTTGCAGACAGACTACGCTCTGTTGTTATTAATTATTGGTCAGCAGCCATCAGTTCGCTGACACTGACTCGATGTGTGTGAGCTCAGCCCCTCTTGCCCGGAGCTCAGCATAAATAGTTTTACATCGCTGTCACTGAACAATGAGTGTGAGTGCAGCCCCTCTTGCCCGGAGCTCAGCTAAAATAGTTTTACATCGCTGTCACTGAACAATGTGTGTGAGTGCAGCCCCTCTTGCCAGGAGCTCAGCATAAATAGTTTTACATCGCTGTCACTGAACAATGTGTGTCAGTGCAGCCCCTCTTGCCCAGAGCTCAGCTTAAATGGTTTTACGTCACTGACACTGACTCGATGTGGATGAGTGCAGCCCCTCATGCCCGGAGCTCAACTAAAATGGTTTTACGTCACTGACACTGAACGGTGTGTGTGAGAGTAGCCCCTCTTGCCCGGAGCTCAGCTAAAATGGTTTTACATCACTGACACTGACTCGATGTGTGTGAGTGCAGCCCCTCTTACCCAGAGCTCAACTAAAATATTTTTACATCACTGACACTGACTCGATGTGTGTGAGTGCAGTCCCTCTTGCCCAGAGCTCAGCTAAAATAGTTTTACGTCACTGACACTGAACGATGTGTGTGAGTGCAGCCCCTCTTGCCCGGAGCTCAGCTAAAATAGTTTTACATCACTGACACTGACTCGATGTGTGTGAGTGCAGCCCCTCTTGCCCAGAGCTCAGCTAAAATATTTTTACATCACCGACAATGACTCGATGTGAGTGAGTGCAGCCCCTCTTGCCCAGAGCTCAGCTAAAATAGTTTACATCACTGACACTGACTCGATATGTGTGAGTGCAGCCCTTCTTGCCCAGAGCTCAGCTAAAATAGTTTTACATCACTGACACTGAACGATGTGTGTGAGTGCAGCCCCTCTTGTCCGGAGCTCAGCTAAAATATTTTTACATCACTGACACTGACTCAATGTGTGTGAGTGCAGGCCCTCTTGCCCAGAACACAGCTAAAATAGTTTTACTTCTTTGACACTGAACAGTGTGTGTGAGTGCAGCCCCTCTTGTCCGGAGCTCAGCTAAAATGGTTTTACGTCAGAAACACTGAACGATGTGTGTGAGTGCAGCCCCTCTTGCCCGGAGCTCAGCTAAAATATTTTACATCACTGACACTAACTCGATGTGTGTGAGTGCAGCCCCTCTTGCCCAGAGCTCAGCTAAAATGGTTTTACGTCACTGACACTGACAATGTGTGTGAGTGCAGCCCCTCTTGCCCAGAGCTCAGCTTAATTATTTTTACATCATTGACACTGCACTGACTCGATGTGTTCGAGTGCAGCCCCGCTTGCCCAGAGCTCAGCTAAGATAGTTTTACATCACTGACACTGAACGATGGGTGTGAGTGCAGCCCCTCTTGCCCGGAGCTCAGCTAAAATAGTTTTACATCACTGACACTGAACGATGTGTGTGAGTGTGCAGCCCCTCTTGCCCGGAGCTCAGCTTAATTATTTTTTACATCACTGACACTGCACTGACTCGATGTGTGTGAGTGCAGCCCCTCATGCCCAGAGCTCAGCTAAAATAGTTTTACATCACTGACACTGAACGATGTGTGTGAGTGCAGCCCCTCTTGCCCAGAGCTCAGCTTAATTATTTTTACATCACTGACACTGCACTGACTCGATGTGTGTGAGTGCAGCCCCTCTTGCCCGGAGCTCAGCTAAAATAGTTTTACATCACTGACACTGAACGATGTGTGTGTGTGCCACCCCTCTTGCCCAGAGCTCAGCTAAAATAGTTTTACATCACTGACACTGAACGATGTGTGTGAGTGTAGCCCCTCTTGCCCAGAGCTCAGCTTAATTATTTTTACATCACTGACACTGCACTGACTCGATGTGTGTGAGTGCAGCCCCTCTTGCCCAGAGCTCAGCTTAATTATTTTTACATCACTGACACTGCACTGACTCGATGTGTGTGAGTGCAGCCCCTCTTGCCCAGAGCTCAGCTAAAATAGTTTTACATCACTGACACTGAACGATTTGTATAAAGGGTGCAGCCCCTCTTGCCCGGAGCTCAGCTAAAATAGTTTTACATCACTGACACTGAACGATGGGTGTGAGTGCAGCCCCTCTTGCCCAGAGCTCAGCTAAAATAGTTTTACATCACTGACACTGAACGATGTGTGTGAGTGCAGCCCCTCTTACCCGGAGCTCAGCTAAAATAGTTTTACATCACTGACACTGAACGATGGGTGTGAGTGCAGCCCCTTTGTCCGGAGCTCAGCTAAAATAGTTTTACATCACTGACACTGAACGATGGGTGTGAGTGCAGCCCCTCTTGCCCGGAGCTCAGCTAAAATAGTTTTTCATCACTGACACTGAACGATGGGTGTGAGTGAAGCCCCTCTTGCCCGGAGCTCAGCTCAAATAGTTTTACATCACTGACACTGAACACTGAACAATGGGTGTGAGTGCAGCCCCTCTTGCCCGGAGCTCAGCTAAAATATTTTTACATCACTGACACTGAATGGAATTAGTTTTACATCACACTTGTATAATATAACGAATTGATGGAAAATGACTAAAGTCTGGTGAGATTTGTGATTCAAAATAACTGGAGGGTTTGTATTCACTTGATAACCATTCTTACTAGTCCTGTAATTAATTTATTTCACTTTTAACCTTCATTATATCTGAAATAAATACACATTTCTAATTTTAATTTCCATGAAAGATGTAAACCAAACACAGATAGTATATGTCGATTTAGATGTTAATGCATTTAAACGGATTAATTAGTAACAATTTGAAGGGAATTAAATATCCAATGAAATACTTATGCAAATAAAACATGCTTACAGAAACTAAAACTAAATTTGTCACATTATACTGTATTTATGTCTTAAATGGTTTTTCCTTTCAAAAAGACGAAAAAAAAACCCACAAACATAGTTATAGTGGTGCAAAAGCATGTAAGTTATGGCGGGAAAAATGTGTCTAACACCGATGCTTCTATTTCACTGCACCTTCATGTACAGTTACAATATGGCTACTATGGATAGGAACATTCATGCTGAAAATTTAATTCATTGTTCCTAGAAATGTACACGAATTTTTGAAACTTTTGCTTCGGTGATTGAATAATAGAATAGTTTCCTTTGCATTGCACATACATTGACCTTTAAATTCTGATTAATACTACGCGTTTTTGATATACCGTTTATTGTTGAAAATAATTTTCATTATATAGAATGTGAAGTGTCAAAATGATAGGTGTAAACTTTCAAATAAATTTTTTCACTTTTATTTATTTGAACTACATTGTTGTCAACTCTTCAATATGTATTCTTAAGTAAAAATATATACTTTGTTTGTGTTTTATTGGTACTGGTGGTACTGCACCATGCATTATTTCGGGGGAAACGGGCAGCAGAGTACGACCACTTGCGTTCTGTAAGTTTGCTGTACATTAAACATATCATGACAAAAAAAAAAAAAAAAAAAAAAAAAAAAAAAAAAAAAAAAAAAAAAAAAAAAAAAAAAAAAAAAAAAAAAAAAAAAAAAAAAAAAAAAAAAAAAAAAAAAAAAAAAAAAAAATGAATAGGGTCAGTCTGACTAAATAATAAATATAATATCTGAAATTATGTCGAATTGAGATTGTATATTATAGCCGATCATAAAATAAAGGTAACTTCATTTTTACATCTGTAATCTATTTGCTTATCCATGCTTTTTATTTACTTTATGTAATGTACATAATGTACTTACTTTTGCAAAGGATGATCCCCATTTCCTTATAAAAGTTTAATATTCTACAAAACATTGGATCGGGAAATTGGAGCAAATATGTACATAGACCGAAGGCTTTGAATGACAATAACATTAACTGTTTACATATTATTAAAACAGAACATTCACGATAATTAATATAATTGTAAAATGTGCAACCAAATTTAAAATCAAAAGAGAAGCAGTATTGATCAACATTTTTCATTGATGATTACATATTTAATCAGGGGAGATGTTTGACCAGAAATTGGATTTTACGAAGACATGTTCATGGCCAGTATGAGGCTCTCATTGACGAACTTGTTGCTGAGGATCCGGCGTCCTACAAGAACTTCACTAGAATCGGACCTGATATGTCTCAGGATTTGGGTGCGATGAGGCCTACTATGGTAGCAAAATCCTACATAGGGAGTCTCAAACGAACAAAGACAAAAGTGAATATCACAACAATGAAATGTTTAAACAGGATGTGTCCTTGAATTATTTTCTATAGATGTTTCTTCCATAAGCTGACTGTAAGGAGGTGGTTCAGAAATTCCACTATAACTAAACGCTTGTACGCGAGTAGTTTCCCTGTTTTCAATTTCTCTAATCCTAGTTTCTAGTCGTTCAATCGTTTCTACCAACTCTCTAGTATTTCTTGTCCCTGCAGCACTTGCACCATTTGTATTAGCGCTTGCACTCGTCGAATTAGCACTTGTACTCGCAGCTGGAGCTGTTGTGTTGGTAGAAGGCTGTGCATTAGGTCTATTTGTGTTATTTCTGGCAGGTTTTGGATCTTCTTTTATTTGCTCTAGGACTGTGTGTACCGGACAGTTACTTAAAAGCAAGTAAATAAATGAAAATATATGCACAACAAGCAGGCCAATTGCAAGGCCTCTGTACATATCTCCCCGTTCGCCTTCGATATCATAGTAGCAAGTGTTTCTCACAACAACAGTGTTATTTTCTTTTTTATCTATTCCACAATTAACACCACCTATTGCAGTAAGAAGTATACCAGGAATACACCATAACATTCCAACTCTGCAGGTCCATGGCCAGATAATATTCTAGAAAATATCAATAAGTTGCATTACAGAAAGAATCACAATTGAACAATTTCGAAAAACTTTTTTTTTCAAAAACAAAATTAGAGTAGATTTATTGACATTTGACGTGGTATTTGAAAACAGTAAAGAACTTACACCAATTGTTGTTTTCGTCAGTATTTTTATTATGTTCTTTCTGGTCACTCCTTTCTTCTCAACAGCGTTGACAACATATATTCTTGATATTAGGTTCACGAGAAGCTGCGGAAAAAATATTGAAATATTATTTTATTTTTAATTATATAATTCATATTTCGACAAGGTTCTATGTGATGTAATAAACTCGTATTGCAGTTATTGTACTTTTTTCTAAATTGTTTGATCACAAATAAATTAAGGTCACATTTGTTATAAGAGTTTGTCGAGTTACTGCTGAACCATTTCCTGAGAACTAGACATTTCCTTATGTGGCAGCGGTTTTTCATACATTCTATGATATGTGTGTGTAAGACATGTTTCATAGCACCGGTGAAAACATCAAAAAATCCTTTCTGATAGGCAAGAAATTTTTAGATAAATCGTCGGTCAAAGACTATTTATCAAAGGCACTTTACTCAAGGTATCTTGCATAATTTAAACAGAAAATAAATATGCAGGACTGCCGTATAATAATCGTGCAAAATATGTGATGCACCAAGAGTTCTTTGTTTATTTTTTACGCCAACACTATAGGGCTATCCTAAGAATCAATCTTGTCACTACAAATTTTTGAAACCTTTAGAAGAACTGACCAAAATTGTTCATTTAGACGACCATCAATCATGACTTTATATTATTCTTAACTTACGATAGCTCCTAAAATAAATCCAGTGAAGAAGTATTGGTAGGGAAATGTTCCCCCATCATCCATACCGGCGCTCAGACTGGACAGTGATATACTTGCTGCCATGAAACCAAATATACACACCTCACAAAAATACTGGTCACCAACAAACCTGCAACAAATATTTGATACAATATAATTGACAGCCTCCGTTACTTTGTAAATCAATGGCAGTAAAACTATAAAAAAGAACAACATTAAATGATTAAATGGTATATAAATTATAGGTTTATTTGTTTGATATATTTCTACCTAATAAACCTCTTCTACAAATCAACTTTTGAAAAAACAGTTATTCATCTTACATTTTATGCAAAGCGAAAATATCGCGGTATTTAGTAAAGTTTACAAAACAAACATAATTATGCAAGTTTCAGAGACGGTTAATAAAGAAATCATCCCTTTTATAAAATAAGATAAAGAACTGCTTAATAGTCCGATAAACAAATCAATCGTAATTCATAAACATGCTTAAATATATTCTTACTTTCTCGGAGGGTGTTCTCCGTGTCCTTTCCCCATGTTTAATAGTCAAATTCTAAAAGAAAAATCAACCATTACTATACAGGGAAGTGATATATTAGAGTAGTAAGACGTCTATATGAAAATTGTTAAATTTTTGCGGATGCATTTCCATGATTTTAAACAGTACAAAAATAAAATAGTTCTTTTTTTTATATTTCAAACATGTATATTTAGATTATTTCAGAATTTTCATAATATCTATTTCTATTGTTAAATGACTACAGAATGAACAGCGTTGAAACGTTTATTTTTACTCAAATTAGGCTAAAGATCACACAAAATATTAATTTTAGATTAATTCTTTATTACAATGTATTATCTATCGAACAGTTTCCTGTTTCACCTGCCCCCATTTAATAAATTGACTGAATGGTGTTTGTTTACATGCATAACAACATTTATACAAACAAAACAACAGTATTATGTAATTTAAAACAACGCAGCCATTTAAGTTTATCTTTCAATTAAACCCTTAACAATTGATAATGTTAGTTTCAAAGTTAACAACTTCTATAGCTATGAGATGGTAAACCTTTACCTGACTATGGTGTATGATATCCAAACTTTAGAGAAGAACTTTACTTAACATTGGATTTTGTACAACTGCCACAACTAATTAATACTTGAACGTATTTATAAGTAAGATGTACTCTTATAACAATAATATAAAATTAAAGTTTTATCGATCTGGGGTATTAACGTCAACCATGCAGCAACCATATATTGTACCAATACCTATCAAAAATGATCAATACCACTTCTGTTTGTAGTACTCCTTTTTAAACTTTTTTGTATACCCGGTCTATCGTTAATCCATATATTGAACACCTTTTCAATAAACAATCAATAACAAATAGTCAACGGATAAAATCGAAGATGGAGGACATACGAAAATAATTTCATTTCTATTGAACTGATTAATTGAAATTTGTGACAAGGAAGCGACATTTGATAAAGGAAACAAGATGTATTAAACTCTAGTGGTATGCTAATACATGTCCTGTTCATTTTTCCTGTTACATGGACAAGAAAGAAATTTATACTGTCTAAAATCGTTACCTACATTTTAATTTTTTTTTCAGTACTATAAAAGCAAAATGTAAAAATAAACGTTCTTTTGACCTTTTACCATTGACAATATGTTAATTTGCCCATAAGATATATTTAGTAGATTTTTACAGCATTTAGAAATATATATTCAAATGTTGATGTTATTATTTTGTACATTGTATTTCATTGTCGAAATGTTAGTTTATTTTTCGATATATACATTTGCATGTCCTAACAAATCAAGGTTTTCCTCATGCACTATTTTGGGCATCGCGAAATGACTCTATGGCAGTTTATCAGTTTTTGTTACAATCATCGTCAAACATAAAGACTGGCACAAGTGGGTTAATTAAATCCTTAGACTTACAGCATGGTTTTGACACGAACATAATTGAATGAGACTGGTTTGCGACAAAGCATTTTAACCTTATTATTAAAACAATATTATCATGATATTCTTTTAACTTTGTTTGGCAGACAATGAAGTAATTGATTCATTCAATATGTTAATGATTTCCGTAATTTAGATGATTGTCAGACAAATGCTGACATGACTCTCAACGAAATTTAAAGACTCATCTGAAATTTTTTGACATTATGAACTGGAAATATTTCTTCCGAGCTTTATAAACATTTGATGAAGGTTGAACAAATAATTTGCGTGCAAAATCTCAGATCATTTGGTTATTCCTTTATTCCAGAATAATCATTTTAATTAATTAATTAATTAATTAATTAATAGTATTAAAAGTATATTTAAAAGTACGGAACACCTGTCGGGTCATGTTTTACAAATAAATGAAAATATCCGAATGTAAAGAATTAATACACCAAGTGCAAAAATGAACGTTTTTAACTTGTTTCGGGCTTAGAATAGCATCAAATGCAACTGAATCTCAATTGATCTAATTCAGGTAGACCATCAGCGAAGGAAGTGCGGACAACCACAATTTTACATGGACATAATGTTTATGTTTTGAAAGTAGAAATATACCCCTTAAGCAAAAAGATCTCCTGGAAATATTGGATGATTCACAAGTCCACTTTCAGCTTTGAACTTCCCACAAAAAATGTTCCGGATTACTGGACAAAAAATATCTGTACCGGTATTTGACAACAGCTCAAACAATTTATCTGTCAAGTTTTTTCTTGGCCAATCAAAACTTCTATTTATAAGATTCAGGAGCCAAAACGTACCAACATTTCCAATCGCAATGTCAAAGAAGAATAAATTTCATTTGTTATCTATATTGCGTTATAAATAAGTAGTAGGAAAATATTTGAAAGATGAAGTTATCTGATTTGTAAGAAGGAACCTAGACTCCGTGTAATACTGTCGAGTAAGGAATGTCTGGTGTTCTTTCTTTTATATCTTATATTGTGTTATAGCCAATTTCAGTAAGAAAAGAAAGCGTGGTGCTCTTTCTTTTTATTGTGTTAAAAGCCAAGTCCGATTTTCTGTTCATTTTGAAAACATAATTTCATTTTAAAAAATGAACTTAATATTTCTAGACGAGTGTAAATTGTAGGGTAAATATTATGATGACCTTGTGAAGCACATACAAAATCAATTATAAAAGCAATAAGCAGCTAAAATATAAAGACAACATTATTTATGTAGATGCGATATGTATTTTTCTTGCAAAACAATTACTTGATCAATTTCAATTATGATAATGATATCTGTAGTAAAGTGTGTCATTTTTTTTTAAAAGCATGTCTCAAGAATTTGTATGTATGTATAATTGAATGAACATTCTTAACGTCATTTCAGAAAAAATGATAATAATGACTTTGTTCAAAGTATAGCTTAAGTACAAAGAATGTTTGTGGGTTTTATTTTCAAACATATGGATAGTTGGTTAATTCTTGTCTTTACAATATAGGTAACATTATCACAATTATAATTCTCTTAAGTACTCCATTCCCGACATTCTCCAAATGATCGTTTACGACTTTAACAGTTTTTTACCCTACAACTTATGAAATTGTAGATAAAACTTACACGAAAAAAATGAAGAGGGTTGTCAGTCTTCCTTCTACAGTGTAGCAATACCACGTGATCATGACATCATTTTGGCACCATTTCCAAGACAAATGTCGTTCACTTCGAACGGGTAAATAACCTAAAGTATTTTATTTTTGCACAAATTTCTTTGGGATATGTGCAATTCTACGGGGATATATGGCTATTTCCCCTTCAAAGTGGGCGATGTTTGTCTTGGAAATGATGCCAAAAATGACGTAACTGCCAAGTTGTATTGCTACATTGTTGTAGATATTTTTTAAACTTACTCTACGAATATCGGTTAAAATCTTAATAGTGAGTGTGGACATTACATGTCCGAATTTGACCTTTAAACAAAAGTAAAAAAATGTACAAAATGTTCTCTACCTTGTGTTTATGTATGCGGGGTCACTATTATTGTTTAATCTCAAGTTATTAAATCCAATGTAAACATACAATATATTGATTGACTATTATAATGGTTGGACAAATGTCTCGCATAATTCAAAATATTTTAAACCAGAAATGGTTTATATAAGTTCTAATATAAATATATATAATATTAATGTTAATACTAATAAAAATTAAATAAAATAAATGAAACAAAAAATGAAAATAAAATAAATGAAACAAAAAATGAAAATATATTGACCTGATTGTTACTTTATTTTAAAGATAATCATCGTTTGTTGCTTATCTTAAATCAAAGGCCGACAACTCTGGTATGGTTTTTCGTACAATAATCGTGTTTATATACCTTTAATTAAAGTAGCCATATATAAGCAATATGTTTCAGAAAAGCATTTAGTCATTTATTTTATTGTGAATAATGCAAATATTTGATTTCAACGTATAGAGAGGAAATAATAATAATACTAATAATAATAAAAATAATGATGATAATAATAGTAATATAATAATAATAATAATAATAGTAAAAGTTATAATAGTAAACAAAATACTACAGGATCTCATTCTAAGACTTCTATTAATGTAAGTTGAAAAAGTGAAGGAAGGGTTTTATACGGTGTTCTGTTTGGACAATCGTGATTTTTATTTAGTTTGTATCCGCGATGCACGACGGTACGATGGTGAAAACACGATGGCACGATAGTACGATGGTGAAAACGCGTTAGCACGATGATGAAAACGCTATGGTACGATGGTGAAATCGCAATGGTACGATGGTGAAAGTGCGATGGTACAATGGTGAAAACGCGATTGCACGATGGTGAAAGCGCGATGGTACGATTGTGAAAACGCGATGGCACGATGGTATAAACGCGATGGTACGATGGTGAAAACACGGTGGCGCGAATGTACGATGGGGAAAACGCGATGGTATGATGGTGAAAACGTGATATGACATCGCGTTTCCACCATCGCGACATCGCGATTTCACCATCGTACCATCGTGTTTTCACCATTGTTACATCGTGTTTTCACAATCATAACATCGTGCATCGCGGGTAAGGACGAAATGAAAAAAATCACGATTGACCAAACGGAACACCGAAGTTTTACGTCAGATTTTAAATTTGATTTCAAACATTGCTACAGCTCTGTTAATAAGTATATTTTTTATATAAAAACAAAAACCGGGGTTTTTTGTGTTTGTTAAATTTTTATTTTTTGTTTCCAAACCTTGAAAAACAACTATTTAAATTTTGATGGCTTCTGTAGACATTTTTGGGGGTTTCTTTTAAAAATGATGCTTTTTATTTTGGGCCCAAAAAATTTAAACATTTAAAAAGAATATTTCATGTTTAAATATTTGGTCGATGCCATTTTAACAAAAAACAGGGCCCAAAAAAAAAATTTTTTTTTTAAAAAACAAAGCACCCAACCTTTTTTTTGGCCCTGAGTTATTTTCCCTTTGGCCCAGGAGTTATGGATTTGCCCCCTACCATATGGGCCCCCCATTGCTTGTGGGTCGGGTTTCAAACCCGGGATATTTGGATTCTTTTTTTGTTTTGGGGGCCCTCCGCCCTTAAAATATGGAATTCGGTGGTTTCTACTCATGTGCTCTTTCGTGCCCAAAATGATGCGCGGTTTTTC
Organism: Ruditapes philippinarum; assembly: GCF_026571515.1. NCBI lineage: Eukaryota > Metazoa > Mollusca > Bivalvia > Venerida > Veneridae > Ruditapes > Ruditapes philippinarum. Next base: position 18,652 of record NW_026859247.1, read on the forward strand.
TACACCAGTACAGCTGAAAACTCGCCTTTTAGTAGTGATGTTGCAAAGAAATAAATTATTTGATACATAAAACAACTTCGAATGATCATTATACGCTTGTGGTCATCGTACTCACTGTGAGGGAGAGCCAGGGTGTATAATCTAGAAAAGTTTTTAGAATGACTTCTTACACATTGTCCCGGTAAAGAATTTATCAATAAATAATATTTCAAACCTCGCCTACAATTATAAGGTACTATGTATAGATGATAAATACAAAAATATGTTGGCACTAGTGGAAGTGGATAGTGAATTGCTCGTTTCCATGTATGAAAGAAGTACCATTCATTATCAAAAGAAAAGTTTTTTCATACCCATTAAATCGTAGGAAATTAACTTGTATTTTCCAGTTTCCTATATTCAAAGTTAAATTTTTCGAATTGTGTGCCTTATGTATTTACAATACGAGAAAGTAAGTATAATAAAACTCTTGTTAAAATACGTACTTTTCAACCTTTTGCTTTTTTAGACCATATTTCTTCAGATGAATTGTATTTTGCTTTATATCAAGCATATTTCCAGAAGCCATATTACTGAAATACTCATTTAGTTGGTTAAGTTGTATAAAAGCACTCAGTTAGTTAAACGCATGAACGTTTTCTGTAGCTGTTAGGGGAAAGACAAGGGTGAAATACTTGATAAATGACATGATAATTAAGAATTCTCAACACTCTTAGCATGTTTGTTAATATATAAGCAACACAAGTATCAGTTTTCATTTCAAAATTGATTAATTGACTTTTTCACAAATATATTTACTCATAGTTCATCGTTTGAAAAGAATAAGATAATCATAAAATTGAGTCGTAATTAAATCATTATACATTGATTGTTTTCAGAACAAATAAATATTAACGAATTCTTCTGTGTTTCGTGTATATCATCAACCAGAATCTTTTTTGCTCTTTAGCCGTGGTTGTGCTAGACAAAAACATTAATGTACTTGTAAAGTAACAATACATGTACAGTTATTGTTATTAAATATTTGGTTGAATGAATGTTAATTTGTACTGATTTCTTTTTCAAACACAAAAATGATGTATGGTTTAATGCTTATATAAAGTTTCACTTAAATGTTTTAGTTCTTTAAAAGTAATTGTGCTTATTTAAGTCGATGTTAAACAATTATATATCTGAAACCATAATCAGATTTTTTAAGAAAAGAGTAACTATCATACAATGATTATAATATACAATGATTATAATATTTATATTTTTATTTTATAATTTAAAAGAAATACATCGTCTTACTTGCTTTTTCTCACACATAACATGTGATTTCAGTTCACAATGGTGATCGTGCCAGGTATAACCAGATTTTCCCCAAAGAACGGCACAATCTTGATTATTTGCATTAGTTGGTTGCCCTGGATACCAGTTGGTGTATCCATCAGTGATTGGTTTATGATTTGTGTACCAGGCCAATATTCCTTCAATTGCGACGTCTGTTGCCCCAACCCAAAACCAATTAGACCTCGAAGCTCCTGTAAAATATTTCAATGATAGTTACGAATAAATACTAGACCTATGTGTATAAACCTCATTTCTTGTATAAAATTCATTTTTAACATGTTAATCCTAAACTCAGCGACAATCAGAAACACTGAATCCACTCATGATTACAAGTTAAACATTGGTGTTCACTGTAAATTTCTATAATAACATTTTAAATGAACTATCTGAACGACCTAATGTTCCAATATAAATCATACTTGGACCAACCTTATCAATTGAGCCTCGTTTTCATTACAAAAAAAAACCGTTTAAAATGACAGTTGTACTCAATGTAGCCTCACTTTCATTTTCCTAAGCCAAAACATCAATATCAAATTCATACTGTACTCTATCAAGCCTCGTTTTCATATTCCGAGTCCAAAAGTTCCTTGTCAATTTCATATTACACACGCAGTAGCAACTGTATCTTTAATATAACACATCAACAGTGTTCAATGTGCGCTTTCTTAAATATTAAATATACTTTGTCGCCATTAAAATTTGTAATTAAATTGAAATAAATAAAAGTGGAAACCTGTCTTGAATAAACGTTGGCACTGATCACGGAGAAACAATTCCTCTGAACGAGACTCTACTGTCACAATGTGAGAATGATCGTGCGTATCGCAAAAATCCTAAAAATAACAAGTTGACGTTCATTTTTCAATCTAGAAAATCGTAATATAGTTTCAATGACTTAAAGAACTTCTTTGCAATTTTATACATGTGCGACATATCGTCTTAAAGTTTTAAAGAAATATTTTGGCATTTTAATCATTAAAACAATAGAAGACGGAGTCTGTTTTTCACATTGCTCCTGCTCAGCCATTTGAATATATTTATATAATAGATACTATTTTATGCATATATAAATTTTGTTTCATTGTTTGAGAGGTTTTTGATTTAATATATATTTTTACAAATTTGTATTATAATCAGGACAAAAAGAGTATTCCTTTTATCAATATTTCACATAATGCATCTGCTTAACATTACTTTACTTTAACTTTACTCTAAACAACATGTTGAAAATATTGGAGTTTTTTTATAAGTTAGTAATAAACATCATTAATTCTGTACTTGAAAATTTTGAATCTTAATTAAACTAAGTTAATTCAAATGTACTTGACCATTGATTATGCCGTGATCATCTAGAATACAAGCTAACACTAGAATATCCGGATATATTGGAACTTCATCATACGTGTTGTCTCCAATTTTTTATTCCAATCAACTTAAACAAATTCTGTATCAACTTAGACTCATGCTGTTGAAGCTTTACCTTTACTAATTGTTCTGAATTCAAATGAAGACACGCAGGCAATACAAACATACTAACAATGGAGTTCATGAGTTTAAAAAATCTAGTACACTCGACACGCAATTCCTCTTGTCGTTGGTGATTTTTAGATAAGTAGAAACAAAAGGAGATATAAATGTATTCGGAATTTTTGTAACCACCGCATAACAGCAAAGAAAAAAACGATTTCTTATATTTCAACAAAAAGTTTGAAAAACGATGGTGCAATGGACCATGAAGAAAAAGAAGATGATGATGATGGTGGTGATGGCGGTGGGGTGAGGATAATGGTGGTGGTTACGGTGATTTATAATGATGATCGTGGTGGTGTTGATGATGCATGATGGTGATGACGATGATGATGGTGGTGATGATGGAGGTGACAATGATGGTACTGAATAGTCATGATGATGATGATGATGAAGCTGGTAATGGTGTGATGATAATTATGTTGGTGATGGTGATGATGGTTGATGGTGGTGGATGATGATGGTGGTGATGGTGATGATGATGATACTTATATTCATGATGATGATGATGAAGCTGATGATGATGATGATGGTGGTGTTGATGATGGTGGTGGTGGTGGTGATGATGATGATGATGGTGATGATAATGATGGTTGTGATGATGTTGATGGTTGTGGTTATGATGGTGGTGGCTGATGTTGATGGTGGTGATGTTGGTGGTGGTGATGATGATTTATGATAGTGGTTGGTAGGGTGATGATGATGATGGTGGTGGTGGTGGTGGATGATTTGGTGGTGGTTGTTGATGATAATGATGGCGTGGTTGTGGTGGTGATGGTGGTGTTAATGATGGAGGTGGTGACGATGATGGTTTTGTTACTCATGATGATGATTATGGTGGTGATGATGATGGTGGTGGTGGTGATGATGATGGTATTGATAGTCATGATGATTATGATGATGATGATGATGGTGATGAAAATGTTGTGGTGTTGATAGTCGTGACGATGATGATCAATTGTTTCTTGGGAGAATGATATTTGTTTTTGTAATTATGATGTTGTTGGGGATTATTTGGTAATAATAATGATGGTGATGGTGGTAGAGGGAGTGGTGGTTACAATGATGATGATGATGGTTGCGGTGAGGATGGACAGTTGTTTTGATGATGGGTGGTGATTAATTCAGGGACGTACTTGGCTTATTTTAGTCTACGCAAAGTTGAAGCCATGGGCCAAAGGATTTCTTTTACTACGTTTTATTTGGATATAAGCAATGAAATATGTTTTAAATGTAATAATATTATGTTTGTTTATACTTATGGAAATAACATCAAGTATTGAATGTACAAGAAAACTGCATGAAGTCGAACGCGTAGATTACATTAACTAGGTCAACAAGTTATTTACTATTGTTAAAACAAAACTTGCTACATGTCTCTATTGTATTCAAGATGGTTTTATTTCCTTCTTTTAACAAGATGTTGACAAGGGGTTGTTTTACCATAACTTAAAACAAGATAAAATCACGGAAAATATCGTTTACAAGGGATCTTTATGTTTATAAAAAAAACAAATACAACAGCTTTTATGTTTAGTGAAATAGTAAAATTGCGACTTTATCATTTAAACCTTAAAAAATACATGTATTCTAATTTCGGACTTAGAATAGCACAAAAAGCAACTGAATGGCATTTGCTCTAATTGATGTAGACAGTCAACAACGAAGGAAGAACGGACAGCCACAATTGTGATTATAGACGCCACAGTTTTCTGGTGGTCTGGTGGAGGAAGACCTCAGCTGCCCCCCCCCCCCCTCGCTTATAAATTCATACACGAGTGGGCACCTGATTAGAACTATTAGACTTAAAGGTTCCGGACGAGATTTGAACTCACAGCGGTGAGGGATAAGTTATTTGAAGTCAACGAAATGAATATTATATCTTTAATTTCTACACATAATCTGTGAATAAAAGTTAGATATTCCTTGTAGATCTTTACAGCCAATACAATACATTAAATGGGTAACTAATCAAAGATTATATAAAAAAAAGGAACAAATAGATAAATAAAACTAGACATGATTTGATAAAGAAAAAGCAATAGTTACCCAAAAGTACTATTATACATTTATCACCACTAGTAAATAGATAAGCAAGCAATTTCTAACATGAAGTTAAAAGTTAAATAAATAAAACATCTTTTTTTTAAAAAATGCAAACAACTTATACGGTTTAGAGCGCGCAGTTAGATAAGAGTTCAGCATAATTATATATTTTTGATTTTTCTGTCAATTGATTTCGGATTTTACGGTCAATTCACTTAATGTAATTAATATTTGACAGGTTTTCGGTAAATCCCATGAGATGTGAATTAATTTAATTTGTGATTATGAAATAATTTTACTGAGCGTATTAGCGAAATAGAATAAACTACGGGTTTATAATTTCTTAATGACATGCGTGTTGTTTGATCGAGACCGTTTTTGACTACATAATACCAAATGCATGTAAGCATACACAATTTTTGATATATCATATTTAAAAACATAGTCCGAACTAGGTACATACTTAGATCTAAAGTGAACAACATGACTTTTATTTGCATTTAAAAACACACCTTTTAAAAGGCACGGACCACTTAAGTGCTTTAACATTACCTATAAATTAGTTTTGTTTTCAGCAACTATAACAGTATCGTCTGCGTAAAATATATCACGCATGTTCTCATTGCAATTATATATACCTTTATCAATACTTTTTAAGTCCCATAGATCCCAAGAAATGCTTTTTTCTATTTCTCAAATCCTGTCTGTGTGATATGACCTAAATTGTGTTTGTGCGCTGTAAGAAAACAAAACAAAAAATCTTCCCTTTTCATTTTAGTTTTTGCTGTCCTGTAATAGTTTAAAAATATCCATTGTCAATTCATCTTTAAAAGCTCTGTTGCTGTTTTTGCTTTAAATACAGTTATAGTTATTTAGCATTTTGAAATGAAGTCAAGATACTACTTTGTTTACATCTTTTGCTTCCTTTTCGGAAAATAATTTCACCATTCTGAATCAGCGCAACTTTCTTCAGATGATAAGCATCTAACATGTTATAAAACCATTTTTTAAATGTAATATAACTAATGTTTGCCCTTTGTAAAGAAGCAAATAGTTATTCATTTTTGAGGCATAATGTGACCATAAGAGAAATTGTTAGATTATTGATGTAAATATTGAATAAACTCGTAGATAAGGAACATCCTTGAGGTAGACCAGTGCTTGCCCTGAACCAGTCAGATAAAATTCACTATCACATAAACATCTAGAGACACTATTAGTATTACTACAGAGAAAATACCTAAAAATTTATTCAAAAGCAAACTTTTATTAATAGGGTTAAAACAAAGTCTTGCGAAATTGATGCACATAATGTCTACTTTTCATTCAATTTCATGTAAATTATGCTTGCGATGCTTGAAAGGTGATCGATGTAACTGCGTTTTTTTTTTTTTTCGTTTTTTTTTCTGTTTTTTTTTTTTTTCGAAATCCATTTTGCTCCTCCACGACAAGACCATTGTTATCTGACTATTTTACAATACGCTCATTTAAAATACTTGGGTATAGTATGTTTTAAAAACAAAACTAAAACAAAACAAACAAAAACATCAACAATATCAAAAACAACAACAAAATATTTTTCATTTGCGCTTGATTACGAGTATAATCACATTGCATCAATTTTGCCTTAAATATCAAAATAAATGCCCAAATATTTCTTGCAATTTGCAACAAAAAACTTATGATTGTTTGCTTTAAAAATAACGTGATGAAAATTATTTTATGTGTTTTATGTAACATAAATACATTGGATTTTAAAATTTTACGTGGGTTGTCCCAATATTCTCTGATAAGATTGTTTAAAAGCTAAATAAAATAGGTATGAATTTGATATTTTAATATGTTATAAAACCATATAATTAAAACATTTACACAAATTTACATAGAAAAATATAAACAAACAACAAAAATATGCCATAAACTCCATGGCAACTAACTGAATCGCGGTGCACGTCAAACGTCAAAGACGGCGTTAAATCTATATATAAGACGCCTTTCTCAAATATTCTCAATGACTTAAAACGCAACAATGGTACCCATAAACCATCAATTACAGACTTAAATCATGTGGTTTTTAATGTCTGTTGAATGTTTGGATGGCATACATTAATGCAATACGCGAACTTCCGGTTTCGTTGCACCTGCATTTAGCTGTGGAAATAGGCGACAAAGATCGGTCTTCCGTGTTTGCCTTATTTTCGCTTTTTGTAGCGGAAAACGTTGATTCCGTGCATGCCTTTAGTAAACAAATGCTCATGATATGTTGCCAAACTGTTACATTTGGTATATTTGTTGAAAATCGTAACATGTGTTATCTCGAAATAGTCATGAAACTTAAGTGACCTGTTCACTACGCCGCAAATTCTTCGAACGTCGCCATTTTAACTTTCCTATTTTATACGAGATATTTTCATTTATTCGTATCTTTTTCGTTTCTTAAGTTATTTAAATTAAATTTTCTGAGATGATTTAAACATAGCAGCAGAGAAAGTCAACGTGACATTGTGCACACACATCATCAGATATTTGAAATATACGTAATTAATTTTAGCCTATTCATAACTAAATGCAAATTATTTGACGTGCGCCGGCAACTCAAACCAATGTCGTTAATACTGCAAATTTCTAAGTAACTAAAGTATTCTTTTTTGTAAATGATTCGTTGTTATGTTAAATAAACGTAACGGTTATGTGTGTGAATTATTTTCTATTGACGTTAAAAATGAACCGTCTATAAAATTTTCCCAAATTAATGTCGGTCTAGACCAATAACTTGTTAGATTGTAATTTTAGATCATTGGCTCTACTCTAAATATGAACAAAATTAAAATGCGTTGCAACTCAAACCGAGCTGAGAATTGCATAAAAAATACACTTTTCAATTAATTTCTGGGTATAATTTTTAATCATGTTTAGCATTTATTTCTGTTCAAGAGGGTCCAAGCTAATCCAAATTCAAATTTTATGTTTTAGGAGTTCGGACATCAGTGGAGTTCCTTTAAGATGCATAACTATTTTAAAGTGATTTGGTCTTTCAAGAAGTGTTTCAATTAAAATGTTGATAAGACGATAAAAATGTATCATTTGGATACATATATACAATAGTTCTTTACAACTTATAAAATCTTAGCAGGTAATATATCCACATATATCACCCCAAAACCAAAATAATAATTTTATTACCCTTCCCCTGCCGAGTTTAGACGATTTTTTAAAAAATAATTGCTGTTTCAAATGAAACGTCGAAATAAGATTCCCTTTAAGATACCTCTTCATCACAACATGACGTCACATAAATACATGACGTATTTTTCCAGTACCTAACGAATGTAAACAAGAGAAAAGGAGTAGTCTATTGAAAGCACTTTTTTGTAATTAATATCAAGCTTTCACAAGGTCATTTTTGTTTTCAATACTGATGGGAATTTGTATCATTACTCTACTTTGGTAAATATTTATCATTTGACTGTTAAAAAGTGCTTGTATATCGGAATTTACACCGCGTAAAATCGAACCGTACGCGCATCACCTCAGCGCATGTCGTTTACAACGTTGGGTACCCAACGGGGAAATTTAGTGTGTATATTACCCGTCTGGCTCGGTTATATCAATTTCTTTCGGGTGATCAATATCCAATCAAAAAGGCGGAAAAAATCTGGAAGGGTAATAAAACAATTTATTATCTGCTATATATTAAATTTGTCATCTTGGATCATGTATCTTTCAATTACAGACATCACCCATGCATAGTTATTTCGAGGTTTTACGTTATGGTCGATACTTAATTCTGTCAACGTGATTCTTTATGGTAAAAGAACCTTCCATTATAGACCAATTCACTTTAAAGATCAGTTTATTTCTTTATTTAAAAAAAAAATCTGCTTAATAATAATTGCAGTTTAAATTTTAAATCAACTTCAGCATTGTCATCTTACAACATGCTTGATAGTGTCTGCATTTTACTATACATGCTTACTCATGTATACTGTATAGACACAGCATTTGTAGTGTTTGAAATGTTTTATTTCATATTACCATTTTTCACCCTAAAACGAAACTGAATGGTAAATTCAAACGTTTGAAAGAAAAGAGTATTAAAATGCATAATTGTATTTATACTTCGTCTCATTTTATTTTCAAAAAATACAGAAAAATCATTTCTTTCTGCATCAACCAAATATTTCCTGCTCTCTAGAAGCTGTTATGCTAGAAAACAAGAACATTAATTTATACAATAAATATATATATATTTAATCAAATTAGAAATTTTAGATTTTTATTCGAATATATGAACGAATACATGAACAAGAAAACAATATTTCTATTCTGCGTTGAATGTTTTTTTGACATGAAGTTCTGATGTTATCTGAGATTATTCATTATTGCACATGAAATAACAAACATTAATTTGAAAAATGAACCATAAGGAAAACACTCATTTTTGTTCTTAAAGCTAAGAGTCAAAGTTTGTTTAAAAGTTTTTATTACAACTATCATATAACGTTAACTATAATAAGATTTTTTTATATAATCAAAGAGTCATGGTTTAACATAACGTTTGACTTACTTTCTTTCGCATATTACATGTGATTTTAGGTCACAAATATGATCTTCCCAAACGTAACCATTTGGTCCCCAAAGAACGGCACAATCTTGATTCCAGTCTGCTGGATCTGGTTGTCCTGGAGCCCAGTTGGTGTATACATCAGTGATTGGTTTATGATTCGTGTACCAAACCCATATGCCTTCAATTTCGTCGTCTGTTGCCCCAATCCAGAACCAATTATCCCTCGAAGCTCCTGTTGATTTTTTAATGACAGGAATTTTCATGATTTCGGATAAATACAATTTAGGCTTGTCTGTTTGTATCTCAAGTACCTCAAATATTGTACTGTACAACTGTTAGTTTGTGTAACAGCATAATTTGGGGTCATAATTCTTTATGAACGTTTAAACTTAATTGTTTGCAGTTATAACGACCGACAATATATTCATGGGAAAAATTATGTGTAATTGTTTTTCATAAAGATATAAATTAACTCAACCCTGTCGTTGTAAATACAAATACTGGTACAATCATATTTTAAATACGCATTTTGTTTCAACGTTTTTGTTGTGATTGTATAATTACACGAACTTTGTTGTTATTATTACTATTATTATTATTATAATCGCTTAGGTTTTACAATCTGTGCAAGGAATGTTATTGGCCGATAGGGAAGTGGGCCTGTATAGAACAGTAAATACATTACAAAATCCATTTGAAAAAATATTAAGTTAATTAACTTTTAAGTCTTTAACTTTGTTTGTTGTTACAATTTGTTAGAAATTCATATAAATGAAATGGAAACCTGTCTTGAATAAACGTTGGCAGTGATCACGGAGAAACAATTCCTCTGAACGAGATTCTATCGTCACAATGTGAGAATGGTCGTGTGCATCGCAGAAATGCTTAAAATAAAAACACAGATTTTACATCTAGAAAATCTTAAAAATGGTTCATTTACTTCAAAGAACTTCTTTGCAACAATAACTGTCTGTGCAACTTAATACATGTATATTGTATTATGCAAAAAAACGTACAAAATCCTCTGTTTTGCGGAAAACTATTCTGAATATGTCAATGAAAAACAAAAAACTTCTTTTTATGTAGCAATTGAAAAAAGAAAATATGTTACCGTTGCCTCCGTCCAGTCAACGTTTGTATGATCTGCAAACAGGTAACACGAGTCCTCATAAACAACCCATCCATTTTGACAACATTTGTATCCTTAAAACATATCAAATGAAATGATATAATTAAAGAATAAACTATACCTACCTTGAAGTTAAAGTTCAATTATTATTATACTTCAAGTGAACCACAGGGTTTAATGAGATGAACATATGATCTTATCTGATGACCAAGCAGACTTTCAGAGCGTACATAATTATGCAAAATGCGACAATGGATTCTTCATATTGAAGGGGTAGCCGGACGGGCTTTAAGCCATGTGGTCCAGTACAAGTAGAATAATAATTGAACTTCCAGGCAAGTCTCGTTTTATTTATTTATTGTACTGTACTGGATCACCTAGGGTTAATGAGATTTTAGAGACTTCGCTTACATTTTGATAAGCCGTTAAAACTACATAACCAAATACAATGATTACTCATTCAATTCAAAACTATTAACTAATCAACTGATAATATAATGTACAAAATACGATGTGCAATAGCCATTTACATAAAAATCCTGTAAAAGTAACCAGCATTATAAGAGTTTTCTACTGTACAGAACATATGAAAGGAAAAGCTCATAACACATGATTTGACCCCTGCTGCATGGGTAATCAATATTGCATACTCTTAACAAAAAATCGCCAGTAAGTTTAACACACATACATGCTGCATATTATCTGTCGTATGTATATTTCTTAAGCAATTCACTTCAGCAATTCATCCACACCTTTTTTTCTCTTTTTTTTTAAATTTTGCATTTCAGCAATTTTGAGTTTCTAAATCAGTACAACTCAAAATACAAAAAAATGGTCACAAAACATAGTTATATCAATAACCAAAGCTTGCCATCGATATTAAGTGATGTACACTCAAATGATATTTCTGTGTAGGTAAAGGATATTCTGTTCAAAGCTTTCTATGGTTTTCTATGGTTTTCCAGCAATTCTTTTGTACCCCATTGATTAATTTATGTGGCTTTAAAATATTCCAAAGAATTTTGATATTTTGATATCTTGCAAAATCAAACCTTTTCTTTGATTGTTTTGATATTACTGATTTTGCGGTTAAAGGGCCATTAAGCCTTCTTATGCACTAATTCATTTATATTGTTGTTTTTCTCTTTGTGTCGTCTAAAATATTCCAAAATGTTACTCATTATGTCAATACTTAATCGGTTTACTTTTTATAGTCAGTTGCTTTAAAAAAAACTTGAACAACACCTTATGACCGCAGATTTAATTATATTCCCCGTCAATGAAAAGTTTAGTACCACATGCATATACATGTATAAAGATTTAATACAGCATTAATTTAATTAACTGCCATTTCTTCCGCCACCTTTAGAACATTTCTAGTCTAAAAAATATGAATGCGCTCATCAAACGTCCATAAATAGAAATGTTTTTAGACTAAATAACAAATTGCATTATCTTTTACAATTTTTTCATTTAAACCTTTTGTTTTATTCAATACTGCATCTTTCCATCAAATGTCATTTTGACAGCCTTGACAATAATTATGGATTATGTAAGGCTTAAGTGCAAACGCCTGCTATATACTTTTGTGATAGGCCCGACACAAATCCCTCTCTATCTGAGTGATTTATAGTGCCATTATATAACACAGTGAAGGTTAATTAGCAAACATCACTTGCAAACAAACAAATGAAATTAAGACATATGTTTGGCCTAACAACCAAGCAAGGTTATCAATACCTGCTGTTTTCCCAGGAATAAGTCTAACGATGATAAAAAAATAACAACTTCAGTGAGTCTGAGAGGGTCGAATGCGAGATTTATCTGAATAATAAATCCCAAATTATAAGCCTTATCTTACCCATCTCAACCAATATAAAATATCATTATTGTAATGAATGGTAAAACTTTAGTATAGTAGGTTTGTAAAATATGTACATTGATGCCAATGATTACTTAAATATTTTTTATATGTTTCACTGTAGTAAGCTTTAGCATGCAAGCTACATCATATTTAATTTTGCATTTAGCATTTGTATATGTCTATATGAACCTTCCAACTGTAGAAAATTCCAAATAGATAATATGTAAGAGAGTTTAAATGTATATTTTCTTCGCTAGAACTTTTCATTTCTGATTTTATGTTCTTCCATTTCTATTGACCGAAGCAAGAGCCAAAGGGACATGTGCAAGGCAAGAACATACAGGCAAAGTCATAAAGTGGGCACATTTCATTTTTCATAAACAAATGAAGATGTTAAGTGAATGTTTACCGATTATATCTTCTATCACCGTATGCAGTTTAAACAAATTATCTCTAAGGGCTTTCAGGATATGCTCCGGACAAACAACGGACAGATGGACAGACGGACAAGGTGGCAACTACATGCTCTCCCTTCGGGGAGTAAAAACGCAATTTCCTTACAATTGACATTGTCAGTGTACTTTATTAGAGATACATAGGTTAAGAATGGAATTCAACATAGATATCATTTATAACAATAATTAAATTGAAAATTGTCATCTTACAATTTTCATGATATTTTTGAAATGTCCAAAATTGATCTATAGTATTGTACAAACAGTGTTTACTCACATTTTGTTTTCTTTCTTGTTTATATACTTCTGTTTTCATTCTTATGGTTGCCCCTGAGATTCTTACTTCTTTAGCAATAAACCAGCCGCTATTTTCATCTTATTCAACCAATAATATATAACATTTGTTTAATATCTGTTAGAAATGTAACAATTCCTTCACAAGATCAGTTCCAAACGGTGCGTTTGTCAAGGATACATTTGGAGTACACAGTTTTTGACATTTCTATGCAAAACTTACTCCAACATAAAACCATTTTTGTGTGCAAATACAAGATAGAGATAAACGGAATCACTGAAGTCACCCAAAACGGCAAAATCGAAAATGTCGCAGGCTTGGTTTGATTGAGCCTGTTCAAGGACGATAATGCAAGTTACCGTCAACACCCCTAGCATCTGTTAAGCATTCTTACATCAAATAATAAGGGCTTAATATTTTCTTTACTTATCACATAATAACACATAAATAAACAGAAAAAATATGCGGCACTCTGATAGGAAACTTACAGTTTGTCTGCTTAACTTCGACTTCTTTTCTTTAAATAAGAAATCAAAATATTGGACGACGTCATTTTATCTGAATTATATTTTTAATATTTCAGCAGTTGGGTATTTATCAAATGGTCGCCGTAATATTATAAAACCGAACTAGGTCAGTCTGCTGCGTCAATCAGTATAACCATAGTTCAAAGTTATACCATTTTATATAGTTAATATATAAATTTTGAGATTTCTTTTCATAAAAGAACCCTGGCATCTGTCACAAAGGCATAATTTACTAAATTAATAAACATTAATTTTGTACCTGAAATTACTATATCATAATATATTTTAAGAAGATTCAAATGTACTTCACCCTCGATTATTCCGTGGTCATCTAGAATACTGGCTAACACTAGAATTAAACAATGGACCTTCATCATACCATGCTTACGTATTGTCTGCAAAATATTTTATTCCACCTTTGCTTATCACTGACAGCTCATTAATGTTAACAAAATCTGGTACACTCAAAAATCATTAATGACATTAGTGACGTATTTGCAGTAAACTTCCCATTGTTGTCTGGTGTTAGTGGGTGGGTGGGGAGGTTCTTTTAAATAATAAGAAAACAAACGAAATATGAATGTCGCTTGGATTTTGTAATCACCTAATTACAAAGCGATCACTTCGATGCAAAACTCAACGCATTCTAAAACTAATTAAAAAAATAGGCTTCTTATATTTCAACAAAGACGATAGAGATGTCTTTGAAGAAGATGATGATGATAGTGGCGGTGGTGAGATTGGTGTAGGTGGCGGTGGTGATGATGATTGTGGTATTGATAGTATTAACAGTGGTGGTGAGGATGATACAGGTGGTTATAGAGGTGGTGATGATGATTGTGGTATTGATAGTATTAACAGTGGTGGTGATGATGATACAGGTGGTTATAGAGGTGGTGATGATGATTGTGGTATTGATAGAATTAACAGTGGTGGTGATGATGATACAGGTGGTTATAGACGTGGTGATGATGATTGTGATATTGATAGAATTAACAGTGGTGATGATGATACAGGTGGTTATAGAGGTGGTGATGATGATTGTGATATTGATAGAATTAACAGTGGTGGTGATGATGATACAGATGGCTATAGAGGTGGTGATGATGATTGTGGTATTGATAGAATTAACAGTGGTGGTGATGATGATACAGGTGGTTATAGAGGTGGTGATGATGATTGTGGTATTGATAGAATTAACAGTGGTGGTGATGATGATACAGATGGCTATAGAGGTGGTGATGATGATTGTGATATTGATAGAAAATAACAGTGGTGGTGATGATGATACAGATGGCTATAGAGGTGGTGATGATGATTGTGATATTGATAGAATTAACAGTGGTGGTGATGATGATACAGGTGGTTATAGAGGTGGTGATGATGATTGTGGTATTGATAGAATTAACAGTGGTGGTGATGATACAGGTGGTTATAGAGGTGGTGATGATGATTGTGATATTGATAGAATTAACAGTGGTGATGATGATACAGGTGGTTATAGAGGTGGTGGTGATGATTGTGGTATTGATAGAATTAACAGTGGTGATGATGATGATACAGGTGGTTATAGAGGTGGTGATGATGATTGTGGTATTGATAGAATTAACAGTGGTGGTGATGATGATACAGATGGCTATAGAGGTGGTGATGATGATTGTGATATTGATAGAATTAACAGTGGTGGTGATGATGATACAGATGGCTATAGAGGTGGTGATGATGATTGTGATATTGATAGAATTAACAGTGGTGGTGATGATGATACAGGTGGTTATAGAGGTGGTGATGATGATTGTGGTATTGATAGTATTAACAGTGGTGGTGATGATGATACAGGTGGTTATAGAGGTGGTGATGATGATTGTGATATTGATAGAATTAACAGTGGTGATGATGATACAGGTGGTTATAGAGGTGGTGATGATGATTGTGATATTGATAGAATTAACAGTGGTGGTGATGATACAGGTGGTTATAGAGGTGGTGATGATGATTGTGATATTGATAGAATTAACAGTGGTGATGATGATACAGGTGGTTATAGAGGTGGTGATGATGATTGTGGTATTGATAGAATTAACAGTGGTGATGATGATGATACAGGTGGTTATAGAGGTGGTGATGATGATTGTGGTATTGATAGAATTAACAGTGGTGGTGATGATGATACAGGTGGTTATAGAGGTGGTGATGATAATTGTGGTATTGATAGAATTAACAGTGGTGGTGATGATGATACAGGTGGTTATAGAGGTGGTGATGATGATTGTGGTATTGATAGAATTAACAGTGGTGGTGATGATGATACAGGTGGTTATAGACGTGGTGATGATGATTGTGATATTGATAGAATGAACAGTGGTGGTGATGATGATCAGGTGGTTATAGAGGTGGTGATGATGATTGTGATATTGATAGAATTAACAGTGGTGGTGATGATGATACAGATGGCTATTGGAGGTGGTGATGATGATTGTGGTATTGATAGAATTAACAGTGGTGGTGATGATGATACAGATGGCTATAGAGGTGGTGATGATGATTGTGATATTGATAGAATTAACAGTGGTGGTGATGATGATACAGATGGCTATAGAGGTGGTGATGATGATTGTGGTATTGATAGAATTAACAGTGGTGGTGATGATGATACAGGTGGTTATAGAGGTGGTGATGATGATTGTGATATTGATAGAATTAACAGTGGTGGTGATGATGATACAGATGGCTATAGAGGTGGTGATGATGATTGTGATATTGATAGAATGAACAGTGGTGGTGATGATGATACAGGTGGTTATAGAGGTGGTGATGATGATTGTGATATTGATAGAATTAACAGTGGTGGTGATGATGATACAGGTGGTTATAGAGGTGGTGATGATGATTGTGGTATTGATAGAATTAACAGTGGTGGTGATGATGATACAGGTGGTTATAGAGGTGGTGATGATGATTGTGATATTGATAGAATTAACAGTGGTGGTGATGATGATACAGATGGCTATAGATGTGGTGATGATGATGATTGTGGTATTGATAGAATTAACAGTGGTGGTGATGATGATACAGGTGGTTATAGAGGTGGTGATGATGATTGTGGTATTGATAGAATTAACAGTGGTGGTGATGATGATACAGATGGCTATAGAGGTGGTGATGATGATTGTGGTAATGATAGAATTAACAGTGGTGGTGATGATGATACAGATGGCTATAGAGGTGGTGATGATGATTGTGATATTGATAGAATTAACAGTGGTGGTGATGATGATACAGATGGCTATAGAGGTGGTGATGATGATTGTGGTATTGATAGAATTAACAGTGGTGGTGATGATACAGGTGGCTATAGAGGTGGTGATGATGATTGTGATATTGATAGAATTAACAGTGGTGATGATGATGATACAGATGGCTATAGAGGTGGTGATGATGATTGTGATATTGATAGAATTAACAGTGGTGGTGATGATGATACAGGTGGTTATAGAGGTGGTGATGATGATTGTGGTATTGATAGAATTAACAGTGGTGATGATGATGATGATGAAACAGGTGGTTATAGAGGTGGTGATGATGATTGTGCTGGTAATGGTGGTTGTGAAAGTAATTTGGCGGTGAAAGTGGTGATCGTAGTTCGTATTTTTACCTTTCAGCTGTTCCACTACTAAGGCGTAACTGTGGAGGCTTTGAAATAACCGTTTTGTTCAAAAAGAAAGGTAAAGGCACAAGGTGGGGGTATTTAGCATGAATTTACCACCTTATATAAATTTACAAAGAATTTGTTTGGCTTAAAGTCAGATTCCCCGTTTTTTTGCGGGGTATGTTAATTGAGCATAAAACAAGATTAATGAAAGAAAGACGGTCATGATAACCGTATATAAGTCTTCTAAATTCTCATGTTTAAGTGTACAAATTGATGCTATGTTTAAATAGTTTGAAACATTATAAGCTTCAAAAGTTTTCATTTTGTTGCCCTGCTAACCAGTAAAACACGATAATGACCTACGCATGTTGCCCTGCTAACCAGTAACACACGATAATGACCTACACATGAGTACAATTCACAATCGGGCATTTGCCAGTGGTTCCTGATAAGGAGGTTTTAGCCTTATATTATATAAGCACACAACTTGTAAGGATTTTTGGTTTTCTGTTGTTTATTCGTCGTTAACAATTAACCTTTCTAGAAATGTTGCAAGTACATCGTCAAAAGAACAAGTACGTCAGTACGACATACGGCCGAAAAACTAATAAAAGAGGACAAAAAACTAGGTTGAAAATCACCGACCGCATAAATGAAATCGACCGCGTTGACGCAGTAACGCTGTTATACGGCGTAACCATAACTTAGATTCTAATTAAAGTACATGTACATTATTAAGATGGTAAGATCCAAAGGTTTTAAACTGTTATATGATATGCGCACGCGAAACACAGTCTGTGTGTCATTGCAACGACATTAGCGTGTTGACGTCAAGCAATGTTGTTTTTCAAACATTTGCCACCACACACAATGCAACGTACCTGGTACCCTGGTACCTGGGTAAAAATGTTCTTTTTCTTGAAGTGTCGTGTTGTTAGACGATTTAAAAGGTCGAACCCGTCAGCCGAATCGTTTTGACCCTGTGACCCTAAAACTGTTGTCTGATTGTGGCTGAAAATGTAAAATTTATCTTACAGAAAATATTCATTTATTTGTTTAACTATCACGTTATTGGACCGTTTAACAAATATACTAGTAATGGTGTTTTGAGTCAAAACAAAAAATGGAAAAAATGCCAGAGGCAAGACAAAATCGATTTAATATGACACTAATTTGACACGGGTTTGATTTTATATATCCAGATATGCAAAATTAACAAGTATCAAGACAAAAGTGTTATTCTTCGTAAAAATCACAGTCGCTGACGCGAGAAGTCATTTCCGAAGTCCAAAGTTTAGTATCTTTGTACTAATTGTACAAAATTAAAAATTCTAATATGCAATTTTCACAAAACTCTTCTTATGTACTCATATATAAAATTTTAGTGAGATAGACACACAATTGACTTCTACAGCGGCAATAAATGCACGAGACTAGTGTACAGGGTATATGAAATATGAGCTCAAACGTGTACTGTGTATAATGTGTAACTGTACTCAGTATAAATATGTGCAGTGAAAATGATTAAATGCCTTCACCATCTTCATTATTAGTATAATCATCATCATCATCATCATCATCATCATGAGTATCATGGTCATAGTCATCATAATTTGTATCATCATTTCTTTATATATATATATATATATATATATATATATATATATATATATATATATATATATATATATATATATATATATATATATATATATATATATATATATATATATATATATATATATATGGAAAGTGAAGCATCAGATGGAGTATTTTGTTTGCTGTCAATCGTACATGTAAAAAGTTAACAAGCACATAATGTATGCAAGGATTAACTTGTCAAACAAAATACTGCAATACTCTTAAGTTTTCTGCTATTTAAAGAAATGTAATAAAAAGCAGTGTTTAAAAAGATTGATATCATTATTAAATTGAGAATATTGAATAAACGAGTTGATTAAAGGTCTATGAGTCCGACACAAACGTTTTTAAGGAGTCACAAAAGCAGTATGGGTATCCCCTATCATTGGTATATTGGTTACACAGGGGACATACATGTCTTTTCTCCTGTGCTGTTATAAAGGTTTTATTAAGCTGTAAAAGCAGACCGTCTCTTAACAAATAAACTTTCTGCTGATCCCCTTAGTGATCATTAAAACTAGATGCGATTGTGCATTGTATATTTAAAAGTAGTTGTTGTTGATTTTATGGTTACGTGAAAAATAGCTGTGTCTGTAAGACAAAATGAAAAAAAAAACAAAAACATTTACATTCAAAACAGGAAATGAGTTTTGATTTCTACTTTTGTTTTGACTAATAGTATGCAAATTGTTTAATAATAATAATATATATATTATATTATAAACTGTGAAAATACAGAAGATATATATAAGATTGAACCCTGAACAGGCTCAATCAAACCGAGCCTGCAACCGTTGACAGCTTTTAATTGAATTATAATACTAGTATCTATATTATCAATTTAGCCACACATATCAAACGTGTTCATTTAAATCGATGCTATTTAAAGACAAACAATTTTCACATGTACTTATTCACCGGCAAGTTTCATTTATCACTAGATGCATCAAAACCTCAAGTCTGAAGGACAAACACGTCAGGCTACCAGTTATTAAGTCATTTCATGCATGCAAACATTAGGTTGCTAACTTCATCAAAGTAAAGTAATAAAACTTCAAATTCCTTGGCCATATATGAATGGCAGTCAATTGTCTTTAAAGCTCCATCTAGTGAACTGATCTTTTCCTGTAAATTCTATCCCCCGATGATAATAATAACAACAATAAAAATTAACCATACGACATAACTCGAAAGACTCAAATTACTTTTGTTGATATTGGTTTATTCTTCCAATTATGTAAGTACATGGTAAGTTATTGGTCAAAGTTCCTAAATAAAACAAAAACAAATAGCATGACAATGTATCTAACACAATTGATCTCAAATCAATGTTCAATGATTTTAATGAAGCCCATATCACACATGAGACAGCTATATAATCATGATTGCTTTTTCCAGATACTGTCCGTTATTTGGAAACCCTGCTTAGCTACATTTGAAAATAATGAACGTGCAACCATTTTACTATATGTCGGTATACCGGTGTATGGCTCAGATTCATCTTAAGAAATATTAAAAAATTACCTACACATAAAACTTGCTATGATTTACTGTTATATAGATGGGTAATAATTCTGTTTACAATAACTTCCTATATGAATGTGATCATACAATGAAATTGAGCTACACAAAATAGACGAAGTATATTCAGTCCGCGGAAGGCGGCTCTACTGTTGATATTTTATGTTTTACATGGGACAAATATCAGAACTGATTCTTTCATTTATGTAAGTAACAGGTTGTAAATCTTAGTTAATTAAGTGAAAGTACGATGATTGCAATCTATAACAAATGTTCAAAATTTTCTGGATGTTGTTGTTTTTTCATTGGTAAAAAAACATTTTCGATTTTGGTGTAGTTTAAGAAGCCTCCATTATGAAGTCACGTGCCGTTTCTTATTTCTTATGGCCACATGAAGTTTGAGAGCGAAACCAGTTCAATCAATATGAGGAGTTTTGAATGTCCACTTGTTGAATATAATTTGACATTAACAAGCGCAAGTCCATCATAAGTTTGATGCTTTATTAATTTTGGCGTTGCTTTCTTATTTGAAATGTTTCAAACCTCACATTTATATTATTTTGAATAAATTGCATAAAATCAATTGTATTCAGAGATCTTTATATTTAATTTTCTGATTAAAAAAAAATCAGTTCTAGATAAATATAACACAAACAAATTATGATGCTTTCTGATTAATATATTCTTTATTGAAGTGAAAAGTAAACACAACGGGTCGAACATTTCAATGTTTCTCTTTCATCAGAAAACGTTTCGATTTTATATCCACTTACTATGATTAATAATAATATGTATTGATGGGAAAAAAAGAGAGAAAAACGTTAAGATGGTCAACATAAAAATACTGATAATATATAATACTATTAGCTAAATATAAAAACGCCGTTTACAAACTAATGAATCTAACACGAAATACAAAAGAAATATTATATAAACTTGATACATAGTTCATAAAAAGAAAAATATTCAAAAACAATTACATTTTATTTCAAATGACAGGTGACCAGAATTACCATTCATTTTACCATTTATCAAATGTGTTTGATATCATTTAAAAAAAAATATGTTTGTGAATGTTGTATAGAGCAATTGCGTATGAAAATAAGGGAATTTATAACAGACTAACATTAATGTCCCCTTGCACAAGTTATATACCAAATTTAGTACTTTCTGAAAATGCGCCTTCTAAGATCTATATTTCATGGTTGGCAAAACGCGTCCAAAATTAAGCAATTCAACAAACAAAACCGTGATATTTTTTTAAGAAGGACCGGGCTATTATTATCTATAATGAATGATACAAATATATTCATGACAATTATGTTGAAAAAAATGTAAACGACAGAAATGAAAACTGTCATACAATGATATTGTTGATATAAAGATGATAGAATACGAGCTTTTTAAAATCTTTGATAATACAACTAGGAGAATACAACTAATAAAAGAAATAAACAGGGAAATTAAATAACATTTAAAGCATTCACCTGGCTAATACTGTTCCTTGATGTTTTTAAATAAAATATAATAATTTCCTGATCTAATGATTTACCTGATTTGAATCTTCTATATTTTCAATCAAGATAATATCACAAGTGACCCAACTGTCATGATCAGAGTTACCTTTTTCGTTATTTTGAAAACATGCCTAACTTCATTTGATAAGATAATGTTTTAATCATTTGACTGTCTGTCGGCATCTATAATTATGATATGTCTTATAAACATTACATTGCCTACCCAATGGTTATATCTGTTATATCTGGTTTTGTGATTCAAACAATCAGGTAAATGGCTTACATTCTACTTTCATGGATATCCTATATAAATATAATCAGTAGATTAATATAAGAAATCAAAGAAAAGCAAAACGAAAGGTTATATATACAAACATATATACATGTCCATGGAGGAAGATTCCTCGTTAATAGTTGTTTGATAAGTTATCTTGGGATATTTATATTTCCCATTCAAATGCTATTCAGTTTTCCGGAAGAAAGGACCCACAAATGACATGTAATCAACGAAAGTATTTTTAGTTCTCTGTGATTATCGTACGAAACAGGAGTGTTCTGTCAGAGCTCTACCTGAAAATACAGAAAATAAAATACAAATATGTATTTTAACAGAATAAAGGGATAAGTGTACACTTATTAATAAATCTAACAATATCTTCTTGTGCAATTCTAAAACTGATACGATATATCATATTATGGAAAACGAGACATTAATAAAAACGGTATAAATAAGATATAAAGGTGTAAATATTATTAAAGTTATCATTATTGTTCACCATAGGGATATCTACATTGGGCATTTTATCAAATGCTAGAAAGAACATAATTGTATTCAAAGCTTGACAATATATAATGATTATATTGGTCACAAAATACCTTCATTTACTTATAAATATCTTCTTTGCTCTTTTGAAAGTGTTTAAATTCATCTCCAATGGCAATTTTCTTTTTGAGATTTTCTAGATTATTGATTCTGTCTTGGAATCCCGGCTTTCTTTCCCACTTCTCGTTTTCAATGATGATATCAATATGCTCTGCAACACTAAGTGGATTAGCCCTCAGAGCTATCTGGCTTAGCTGATTGCTACAATCGGCAATCTCCTTCATCAAGTTCAGCATGTCATTTTCCGCTTCATCCAATTCTTTCTTCAACTTGTTGACGATTCCTTCGTGTGATGTCACTTCAGCTTCTGCCTTTTTATATTTATTCATCATTTCGTCATACGTGCATTCTTCTTCCACTTCTTTCCATTCAATAATGAATGGCGTATTCTTATGTTTGTCCCAATAACAATGATCATCACATACCTTGCAATACCCATTTTCATTCATAGCAGTACACATTGCCTTATCTTCATCATTTTCATATATGCAGTTATCATGACAAGTAACATTGCAGTGAAGACAATTTGTAGTATGAAGCCCTTTTCTTAACGGTATAAGGTTTTGAACATGCTTTTTCCTTTTATATCTAAAATCTTTGTTATCAGTCATTTGCGTTTTAAATTTCTCAAGAATTGCAATTTCGGATCTGCACTCTTCCATTTTATTCAACCCCTTTTCTACCTGAGACAGGAGAATTCCTGCAGTTTCTTCTATCTGCCGCCTCTTCTCTATCACTTCGGTTGATTGACTTAAACTCTTAGTTTTCATTGTTGACAATTTAAGCATGAATGCATCGAAACTAGAAACATTCATATCAAAGAAAACTTTTGTAAGACTTGTTTGTGATGTCTTGATATTGTCCGAGAATATTTCTGATGTATTGAAGGGAAAATAAGTTTCATACGGCAAGTTTGCCTCTTTAAGAGCTGCCAGGACAGGAGGAGCTTTACCATCCGAGAATGTGACAATAGAGCATATGTTTTCCTGAATATCTCGATGAAATAACGATGTGATTGTAGTATATATATACTCTTGTGTTATTGTCAAGCGGGATTCAGAAGCTCTCATGAATATACAAACTGCATCAACAAATAGTACACCCTTTTCATCAACTGCAGAGAATAATTCTTTCAACTGGTCTTTTATTTCTGCATCTTTCTCTATGCCTTTATCACCAAATCCAGGTGTATCGATTATAGTTAGCCTGAAGTCGACTTTACTGCCTTTTACCGGGACAACATTGTAGCATGTTATCCATTCTGTTTTTGGTAACCCTCCCTGGAAATGTAAGCATCGTTTATATAAGAATGTAATATGTTTGTGTTGGTTTCGTTATTAACATTTAGTGTTTCTGATTCATATAAAACTATACCTTTATTCACCGCAAAGAAGACTAATCATTTCAAAATCAATAAACTATGCAATGTTCACTAAAATTTACTTCACTTCTTTAATTATATTCTACTTTTGATAAAAATTTCTAATTTGAAAATTAAATACCATTGAAACAGGTACTTTTCCAAATGGTTCATTATCCTCTGCTGCTACGATAGAAAATCTGAAGTCGTCAGCAAATGTCACTCCAAATAAATAGTTGATGAGCCCATTCACAAATGTTGTTTTTCCTGTCCCTGATGCTCCCAGTAGTAACACCGTTTTCTCTTTCTGGTGATGCGCCTTTTCTTCGCCTGTAATAAAGATTTTTGTATTTATAGGAAATAAGTGTTATAATAATAATTGTTAAGAAACCATATACAGAATAACAAAAGGAAGGAATTTAAAAAAAATCGGGCTATTTTTTATCAAGACAGAAAAAAGTGATTAACTTTAATTGAATTTTATGCAATACTTTTACTGTCCGGTACTCTTTAGTATCTCTGAGTAAGTTCTACGGTTTCTATGATTTACTTTGAATAAAATACCTAATGTAAACTTTCTTGTCTTCAGTTGATGATTTTTCGCAGCTAAATTTTCATTCAGTCTAAATTTACGTAATTTCAGCTGATCTCCAATAGCAAAAACCTCTTCTGATAAATCGAAGACTAGTTCTGCAGCGGATGGAAGGGTTTCGATCGGATCACTGACTTCACTGTAAGGGCCTTCTTCCTCGTTGTTGACAAGTCTTACTTGGAAGACAAAGCAGGAATGTGATTTTAAATTTCTCACGGTCAATGTTGTATGTTGCGGTTTATCTTCGTCATAGTATTGCCATTTTGCATCATGCTTATTTTCTTTGTACCTTATCTGATAACAGCTAGAATCTAGTGTATCTGTTGGTGCGCTCCATGTAATCGTTACACTGTCAACATTTAGAGCCCCGACTTGTTTTGGTTTTCCAGGTTTTGTCTTGATATAAAAAGTATAAAACAATTGCCAAATAAAACAGCAAATTCAAATATGTTCTAAATATTAATGAGACAACTGCATGAAAATTAAAAGCTTTTCAATTTTTATCAAATTTGTTCACACCAATTCAAAGTGGTTCTAATAGCAACAATGAATATTGTATGTATAATTATCAGAGCGCAAGTGGCATGGGCATGTCTTAAGTATGTCATTTTTCTGAAAACGTCATTTGCGCTTAATTCTTTAATAATAGTCATGTACTGTTTGATAAAGATCGGTTTGATTTTGTGGTTTTGATGAACTTATTGCAATGGAATTTACCGACAACATGTGAAGTTGATATCTGTATTGTCAATTTAAACTAAAAATCCGAATATATATATTTGTCCTGCAATGTATCTTATGTTTAGATTGTTACAAAATGACATCTTACATTTGGAGTAATTTCTTCTTTGACTTCTTCTTTTATCGGCTCCTCACTTCTGTACAGGAAAGATTATTTTGCATATTATTAAAACGACACTAAATTCATTGCTACCAGATAGTTTGGTGATTGCAAGCCTACAAAATGCACATTATCAAAATGACTCTTGTAGGCGGCTCCGGGACGATTCAATTTTTACAAAACTTAGAGGGAAAATGTCAAATAGCTATTTTGCAGAGTTTAAAAATAAATCTACTTTATTTTAATGATACTAATAAAACATACATATCTTTCTTCAATCAGTGGCATTTCGCATTTACTCAAAAGAGAGATGGTAACCCCAATTTTATTTCAATCAAATTATTTCAAATTTCATTCTTTTTAATCATGAGAAGTTTTTAACTTTTTCTTTCCTGCCCTTACTGTACAAATATTGCAATAATGACAAAAACGTCACTAAGTTCATGTGGTTAGCTTTAATCATAATTAATTAACTAACTTGTTTTTGTCATTGTTTTCTTTTTCCGGAGACTGTTTGTCTTCGTTTCGGCTCATAATCTTGTGAAACTTTTGAACATCGTCTATCATATGTTGATTATGACAGCTTTCACACAACGTTTTAAGGCAATCAAAGCAAAATGCAACAACCGGACTCTGTGTACCTAAACCTTGACATAATTGGCAAATATCATTGTTGACTTGTTTAATGCCTGTTATTTCTGGTTCTGGTTCGAAGCTTCTGTAAAGCGTGAAATGAAAAAAAAAATCAACAAAATATATTTTGATATCTAGTTTAACCCAGATTCATTCTGTTTCAACAATATTTAAATAATTTGTTTTCCATAACTTAAAACTACTCAAATACTTGAAAAATAGTGAATTCATACTTCATGTAAGTGTTGAACATTAGATTTGAACTTTTTCTTCTCTCTTGGTACTTACATTTTGGATTCTGCTATATCATCCGTCATAGAATCATGATCTGGATTTTCATCATTAAAAATCAATCGATGTTTGTTTGTTTCGTCTAGTAACATGTGTTCATCTACGCATGTAGAACAGAGCTTTTTGTTACAGTCTAAACAAGTGCCTGTGGGAATTTCATTTTCATTTGAAACGCAACAACCGCATAATTCGGGGGCATCTGTATTGCTTATTTCATCAGGGATGGACTCACTCGAACTGCTTTTAGGAGTTTCACTGAAATGAATGTAGTATAAATAGGAAATTCGACAAAGAAAAAGGTGTTATAGTAAATACATCTAATTCGAAGTTTAAATGTAAGAAGTCATTATACATGTACATACACTTTATCTGCTTGTGATTCGTCACCATTTCCTGTGTCCGATGAATAGATTAAACGATGGGATTTTCCTTCGGCAGATTGTTTGTGATCGTTTGCACAGGAGTCGCATAAGGTTTGTCTGCAGCTGAAACAAAACCAAAATGACTGATCAAGAGGGGTTAGTCTGCTGTCTTCGTTGCAGCGGTCACAGTATGTCCCTCTTGCCGAGGATGTCCGACCTGTTTCTATGCGGGGAGACGCTTTGCTTGTATCTTGCTGATTTTCAATCTGGTGCGCCCTGGTAGCTTTTTGAGATCTATGAGCCTTTGTGCAGTCAAAACACAGTACTTCATCACACGTGACACACATGGCCGAGGACGGTCGATCTTCATCTCCATTATAGCTACATGCCTCGCACACACAACGCTTGTTTTCCACATCAAGCGTGGTTATTTCGTGACTCCGTGTTGCCTTTTGGGATTTATGTATTCGTGCGCAATTTTCGCAGTAAAATTCAATACATTCCTCACACCTTGCTACTGCTTCGACTGACACTCCGTTTTCCAAGCATGGTTCACAATATTTAGACAGTGACACATTGTTGTCAAGAAACTCCTCAATATCTGTCAGCTTATGATTCCTCGTTGCCTTTTGTGCCTTGTGAGCAGCAGAACAATTCTCGCAGTATGATTCTTCACAATCAGTACAATGTTGTTTTGCATCAACTGTTACATTTCGTCCATTAATACATGGTTCACAATATCTTGAAATATTTTCAGACATGATTGATTAATCATGAATCTTGGATTTTATTCTATTCGGAGCCGTACAAAAATCTGAAATACAACATAAGCTCTAATTTTAAATATGGACTTCACTTATATATTGTCGATATTTTATAAATACAATGGAAAATCATTTTCAACTATAAGTAACTCTGTAATACTTTATAATAACATAATTATACAGATAAGCCATAACTCAAGGTTCGTTTTTTTTGTTTAACTTAATAACTTAAGTTAATAACTTAAGGAACTAAAACATTGTACTTACTAAAGAATTCCTTTGTACCTTGCGGTCTTGTCATAACATAAAATAAGCTAGAACGCAATAAGCCATGTCCTATTAGCATTGAATGACAAAGGACTGAAATCAATATCTAGTATCTTAACATGTCAAGGTCGATCATTTCTGCAGTTAACAACTAATTTGCCTCTTCATTTGCATATATCTAAACAAGAAAATTTAAACAAACTGAAAATGATAGAGCGATTCGACGAATTTGCATTTACCCACTTGCACGATTTCCAATAATTTTTTTAGTTTTAGTTTCATATTTCTCAAAAAACAGACAATATTCTAGTTCTAGTTTCATTATATTGCTGACTTGTTTTACTAATCTGATTTTTGACAGATGATACTCTAATTTGATAGCCTGCCTTTGTTGTGAATGCCTCTATTTAAGGTCTTCTTTATAAATGTTATTAACGCTTGTTATTGTGACCTTATTGATTCTTTATTGATTAATATGAAAGGCGCCTTGACATATTTATAGATTCAGGTCAAGGTTTTTAATTTTTTACTGCCCAAAATGCCGTCCCACTAAAAAAAAAACAATTTTAAATTTACCTAATGAAAAAAATTATTAAATTTAAACAGAATATTGTATTTGTTTAATATGTTTCCCAGTTGTTCTGTTAAAACACTTTGAATATTGTTTTAAAAAGGGAAAAAAAACAAAAAAATTATTCCAAAACCTTTAAAAATATAGTTTTATAAATTTTTCAAGGCAATTTTATAACATATTAAGAGACGCGTTTTATACAGGGCCTTACTGCTAATAGTCTTATTTTTTTAAAAAATGTTTAAAAAATTTCTTACAAATACAAAATTTAAAGTATTTTGTTCTTCTTCTTCAAGTTTTCTTCTCGGGTTGTCAGCATTACTACATTTTACCCCAGTTGTTGGGGATGAAATTAAATAATGTCACATATTTATTTTTTATATTTTGAATATACATTCTTATCTAGAACAGAAAATATAGTCGTGAATAAATCTAAATTAGGCGGCGAAAAGATAAAAATATTCTGGGAATGATCAATCTAAAGTTATTTTGTAAATGTTGGTGCAAATTATGAAAATGGCTTTGTTAAAATAGTAAAATTGTAACCCATAACACATTTCTATTATACATGTATAAACAGTTGTAAGAATACCAAATAGTCGTGTATTCTATAAAACATTGTTGAATAGAATAGCATTATAACATTTTCTTGTGTTTAATACTGAAATAGTATAATTATATCAAATTAACTTTACCCTTCATTATTTTCAATGTCAGTTCTTTTATTTTCACCAAACTTATACTTATCTTTATATCTTAAATCATTATCAAATAAGAAGAATACATTTTTTATTTATAGAAATATCTAAAATAACTTTATCGTCGAGTTCACTTGTTTTTATGTGTTTTGTGTTTTGGCAAGTATGTGTGCGCGTGCGTGTTTGATATAGGACAAAAAACGTTCTTCCAAAGACAGAAAAAGGTCATAATTGAAAATTCAATCCACTAAACTAATATAACCGAATTTTTCCGTCGCCTACTTTATCTGTGACAGCGTTAGATCTTTAGATCTTCTCAAGGCCATTTGTAAGTAATCTAAACTTGTTTTCTTTGCACATTGACAGTTTTAGTATTGGTTATTGATATCTTTAAATCTTGCATAAATTTGAGTTTCAATTTAATTTGTTCAGATAATGTATGGTTCTTTTTTTTTTTGTTATTTTTTTTTTTTTAAGTTTTTGTCTGTTTGTTTTTATTTATTTTTTAGTTTTTTCTTTATTTATTTCATTTATTTTCTTCTTTTTTTCTTTTGCTTTCCATGTTTTTTGTTGTTGCTGTTGTTTTGTTTTGTTTCTTGTTTGGGGATCTGGTTGGGTGCGGTTGGGTGTGGGAGTGGTCTGGCAAGACACATAATAACGTTAACAAATTTGGCAGGTAAAGCACATTTAAGTTATGAAAATATATCAAATATTTTTGGTGATGGTTAAAAAATATTCATAAACATACTGATGATTTATCTTCATTTTTGATGATCCTGTCATATTCGGAAATAACATAGTAATGCACATAGTTTGGCTCGAACCAAAGATTATTGAGATGACAGGCAGACAGATTTAACCACATGGCCACCGCTACCCGCATTTATTATATACTAATTCAATCAGGTTTAGGTTAAAGTTTATTAGTACGTATTTACATAATGAAAAGGGTCAGGCACGGCGCAGCCGCGTGACCCATTAAGTTTTGTAAATACGTACTAATAAATTTTAACCGGCTTTTAATTATTTTTATAAAGAGTCGACTTACTAGACTGATTAACAGTTTGCCGAATTACCAAAGTAACTTTGAAATACTGCAATCCTATTGGACAAAAAATAATTTCAAAAACTAATGTGTGCTTTTGTAATTAGCCTTTTTCAAGCACTGACATGTTGGATTGTATGTACTAAAAATAAATGCATACCCGTTATTTTCAAGGTTATATTGATTTTGAACGAATAAAACGCCATCTAAGTCTGAAACGCCTTGACCTACTAGTTTCAATATTTGAGCTAACAATGGATAACCTTCAATTGTAGTTAAAGTGCATGTAGTTTCAATATTATTTCTTCTAATGTTCATTCCTGGAAAAACGAACGACATTTGGGCCTTTATATTTAGTATTTAAAGTACTTTCAATATCAATTTGTTAAAAGATATGTGAGCAAATATTCTGTTTTCAAAAGAAATTGAAATTTAAGAGTTTAAAGATATATTTAGTATTTTACATGAAGCAAAATAAAAAATTATCAAAAGATACCTGTATGCATACAATTTAAGCCAGTGAAAAAGTATTTCAAGTTTGCATTAAAGCGGTTTTGAATAACAAATGGCAACGTTATTATTATTTTCTAACAATAAGAAATTTTAAAATCCAACATTCTAGTAAAACTGATATAATTGTTATACAGACGATAATTTTCAGATCTATTACCAACTTGGATGAACGATATAATTATATGGAATTCTGACACATTTTATGAACCTACCATTCAACCACTGTTAATAACTGGCATGAAAGAATAAACCCAAATAATACAAAAAAAGGAAATTACGAAAGTAAACAAAACACGCACACATTCACGGGGGAGGAAGTGTTACACGAAGGATGGAGTTCTTATGATAACTTGTTCAGGAGTTCTTGTGATAACTGTCACGAAGTTCGTCGGAAAACATCTGTATATACTACAAAAACACTCGTTAAAAATGGTTATTTTCATCGTTCAAAAATGAGTTTTAGATGCTAAATTAAACTTTAATGATTAAGCTTGTCTTACATCTTGTATTATGTGTCAAAGCCTAATTCACATGCCATTTTTAATCGCCTCTTGCTTCAAATCTGGTAGTTTTCAGTAAAATTTCCAAATTATTTGCCAGTTCACAAGTTTTGACCTGTTTATTTCTGGTCTTCATCCTTGCCATAATAATTATCTAATTATAATGCAAAATTGCAAACATAAAGCACCGACTAACAAATATATACCCGATTTTTCAAATGTTCCGGAGTTCTTGTGATAACTCTGAAGATGTCACAGAGTTCTTATGATAACTTTTGTTATTCACATTGTGTTTCTTGCGCTAAATCACGGCACGTTTTAGCGTTTTTTATTATTCAATAAGATTGTAAATCATTATGAAATGTAGTACGCTTCATCCTTTGCGCAAAAAATAGGATATATAATGTTGGTCTTTTGAGTGAATTTTTAGTTCAAGAGATATTATTCTTACCCCCGTTTCTTTTTCATTAGTATTTTTGTTTGACGCAGTTTTTTGTAGACTGGAAAAAGGATTTATATACTGGTTTCCTAGCAGTTTCCGGCTCCTAGCAGTATTCTGGCCCTTTATCATTTTCATCCAGGCATACAGACTATTTTTTCTCAGTTAAGCATCTATGTTACTGCATCAGTCAGAGAAACAATTGTTTTCTATGTAACGCAGCAGTTATAATAGCGATTAATATGTTTCAAAGTTTTGTCCCTTGTTTTAAGTTACATTAGAGAACATGCGACACTTACAAGCAACACCTGGGGAATTCTAGTGAATGCCCATGCACAATAACTGAAATCCCATTATAGGTAAATCACTACTATATTTGCAGACGACACGGAAAAGTTTTGGAAGTTATCTACATGTGTATTTGAAAACCCAGCTTAACATTGCTTATTGGTACTGAATTATATTCAAAATATAAAAGGTTCCAAATACTGCTATGAAATTTTGAATAAATGTGAGCAAAGTTGTTACATCTCAGGCCTTTATTCCATCAAAATGTAAAACAAAAAAAAACATTACAATATGATAATGCTGGACAGGT
This sequence comes from Ruditapes philippinarum, assembly GCF_026571515.1. NCBI lineage: Eukaryota > Metazoa > Mollusca > Bivalvia > Venerida > Veneridae > Ruditapes > Ruditapes philippinarum. The sequence goes on from NW_026859247.1 coordinate 51,085, forward strand.
ACCTAACTTTGTTCTGTCAAAGTTTGCACTCTTTGGTAGACAGATTTTTACTTTATTTGTTAAAAAGTGCGATTTGGTGCCGGGAACTGCTATGAAACCAGTAGGGCATTTATGTACGTGATAAAATGCGCTTTGAAATACTCAAATATGGTATTTTCATGTATATTTTTCTGTCGATGTTTGATGAGTATTTCACCTATGTAATCTTAGTGGAGGAAACTCTGCTACTTTTGCTGTAATTGATAACAAAAATATATAGTCAAACTTAGTTCGCTTGAACCTGGAGGGACAGTTCAAATTTGTTCGAGAGACCAGTAGTTTATCATGTATCGTACTTTTTTAAGACATAGGTGTGGAAATTATCCTGGTTATATACTTATTTATTATGGTATAAAATGATACAAATTACTTAGCCCTTAGGTAAGGGAAGCATGCCTATATATTGTCTGCTTAAGAAAGGTGGTTGCTTAAAACATGTGAAACTGAGAACAACGTGTACGTTTTGAGACATTCTTGTTTTGTGGTTTAAGCCATTATAGTGCTGAATACTAGTATCAGTGACCACTAGTTCAATTTTTACTGTAGATGATAGCCATTCAGCTATTTATCCTTTGCAGACACTTAAGACCAACTTTTTATCCACATTTTTGTGCAAAGGATGATAGTGCTGCATTTCATAATGATTTACAATCTTATTAAATAATAATAAACGCCAAAACGTGCTGTGATATAGCGCAAGAAACACATTGACAATAACAAAATTTATCAAGCATAAGAACTCTGTGACATCTTCAGAGTTATCACAAGAACTTCTGGACATTTGAAAAATCGGCTATAAATCTTTTAGCCGGTGCTTTATGATTGCAATTTTGCATTATAAATTAGATAATTATTATGGCAAGGATGAAGACCAGAAATAAAACAGGTCAAAACTTGTGAAATTGCAAGTTATTTCGAAATTTTACTGAAAAACTACCAGATTTGAAGCAAGAGGCGATAAAAAATAGGCATGTGAATTAGGCTTTGACACAATAATACAAGATGTAAGACAAGCTCTAATCATTAAAAGTTTAATTTAGCACCTAAAAACTCATTTTTTGAACGACTGAAAATATACCATTTTAACGAGTGTTTTTGTAGTATATACAGATGTTTTCCGACGAACTTCGTGAACAGTTATCACAAGAACTCCTGAACAAGTTATCATAAGAACTCCATCCTTCGTGTAACACTTCCTCCCCCTGACATTTATTATAGAAATTTATTAGTTATGAAATCTTGTCGTGAGAACTTACTTAATTGGTTTGGCAAAGTAAGAATTACCCGTCAGGTGTCAAAGACATAACAATGTAGTTTTAATGATAATATATGAGATGCCGATAAAATAAAAATTCACCGATTATAGTCATCAATGATTTGAGAAAATCTAAAAATCATGATGTGCTAGCATTCTAAGAAATTGACCCTATCAACGAGTTCTGAATTTACAATATCATTTTATGAAAAGAAACATGTGTTTATAAGATATTGTGCTCTTTGGTAAAATCCATAAATGTGTGTTATTTGTTAAATAACACGCACTTTGCTATAAACAGGTGTTGTTCAAGCGCATTTTGTTGCAAACTTGTACTTCAAGCATATTTTGGTTGCATTTATGCACCGATAGAAATGTTGCACTTTTTCATTATCCCTCATGTACAGACTAAATTAAGCCGAGTCTGCAATGTTCATGTTATTCTGTTGTTATTAATGCTCCCTTATTCTGTTCTTATTAATTAATGCTCCCATTGGATCACCCTTTTCCAGATTTTGATACATATGACTGTTTTCACGAGTAGCATCAGAACGCGTAACGCGAAAACGTCCTCGCATTGCAATGTTCATTTTTAAAGTTTTATTTATGATGGCGCCTTTTTCAAATGGAGTTTCCTTTCATTTCGTCTCTAATTTAATGCTATTCCTCTTGCAACTTCAGTTAATCTATTTTGATAACTTCCCATTATATTCCATAACGCTTTCTCATTAATGAACTGAGAAACGTGCAATTAAAAAAATACGCACATGTGTTGTGGTTGTGAAACAAGACAAATATAACAACAAAAAATCAACAATGCAAAGCGACAGTTAGAGAATGCAGCCCCCGACAAAATCCAGTCACACTGGACTACCGCAAAGGCACTCAGTAAAGGGCCCCGAACAAAAAAATGGACAGGGCATAAAAGCTGTGACATGGAGTGGTCGCACCAATAAATGATAACAATTGACAACCATATAAATATCAAAGCTATAAAAAAGTAAAATAATACAATTCATTGTACGAAGTTGTCAAGGTAATATATGTGACTAATACAGAGATTGAGCTTCTTTGGATCCTTTTGCAGTTTTATATTTGACTAAAAAAATATAAGAATACATTTTCAACCAGAATGCTTAAGTAAACGTTTGCAACTACCTTGCGCTTGAGCAAGATATTTTTGTGTATTAAACTTCATTTTTTTGAAACATGGAAATTAAACATTTACCAGTATAGGTAGAAACATATTTTGCCTTGTTTGGAGGATTTCAAAACCTAAAGATATAAATAAATTAGTAGAAATATCGACCAAATTGTTACCTGTAAAATCGCAAAATATGTACATGGTGAGTTTATATCTTCAATAACTTCGTCAAATCAGAATAGGTAGCTGAAACCTAAAACACAGTGTGTCATAAACATTGCCTTAAGTAATGGTCATGCTAAAATGTTTCTAAATAACTAACAAACCCACTTACTTGAAGAAAAAACGTGCGAGTGTTGTAAATATTCATGATTCGGTGGCCATTTTGTCAAGTTTGCAACCAATTTCAATTTCATTGATGCATCATTCCTCAAACTTATTAGGGTTTGATTGGCCATATTATTTAGAGAAGGTTTAAAAGTACAGTTTACCTCAAAATTAAATCGTTCGGCTTTTTCTTTATTCAAATGATAAACGAAAGATTTGCTTTTGACAATACATTGTATCTTCAAAAGGGAGACAACTATTATCATTTTATACATTTATTTAATTGTAATTTATTTCCCCTATTATGCGAATTTGTTAGATAAAAGACAGAATTGCATATGCATAGTAGCTATTGACAGAGTGTCAGATAAATGTCAGTCATTGGTAGAAAGATATTACAGATACAAGTTCCCTTTCCATAATCAAATATATTCAATGGAAAAATGTAATAACATTTTGTGTATGCACTCGTGTTTGCAAATTTGCACTTAAACATAATCTGTATTGATATTTATTGTTGCAGATAAATTGAGATGTCATTGAATAATTTTCGGAAGTGTTGGCGGACAAGAGGGACCTACTATCTGATTTGTACAAATGGTGAAGACAGGTAATAAATTCGAAAAAAATAAAGCTTGTTGAGAAAAAATGGACAAAGAGTCGAAATATTTCATATGCACAATTTTTTCCTTTCTTAATTTATCTGACTTCATTGAAACATACTGTATATTCACCAAGACTTGAATTTTGTTTGTGCAGTCAAATAGTTTCATTTCAAATCAGCTACATATTTTACATAAATTTAAAATATATTAAAATCAACTGAAAGTTGAAACTTTAACAAGGGCCGATTAAGAAAAATTTAAAATTATTTGCAAATTTTTATTAAAGTATAATTTCTATTTGATATTTAGCACTCTGTGGTTTTGTGACTTTTTTTTCTAATTGCTCAAAATTAAAGTTCTTAAAAACATACATAAGTTCATTCACGCACCATGTTCTACCGTGTACTTATTTGGTTATGCATCATGTACAATCTTGTACTTATTGGGACACATACCATGTTCAATCATGTACTTATTGCCACATCATGCTCAATTTTGTACCTTGGGTCACACACCATGTTTAATCATGTACTTATTGGATTACACATTTAGCATAATCATGTACTTATTCAAATATTTTAGGTCACACACCTTTCACAGTCAAGTGTTTTTTTGGGTTACAACCTTATACTCCATGATATATGCATTCATTTGGAACATTATTACTCTTTTACTGAATAATGAGAATTATACAGCAATGCTGGGTACATGTATGCTGCACTAAACTTACACTTTTGTATGAACATATTGGCCTCACTCACATAACAAGTAAATTGCAGTAGTATTGTCACAAATGTTCTGGGCATTATTTCTTGAAGTATATTGTTTTTTCATGAAGGAATAAACAAAAATGTCTGTTATATATACATGTAACCTGGTTATAAAGTAAATTGGTTTTTAGCTATAGAATATATTTTACCAGTATCATCATGTTTTTAAATGTCTCTTATAAATCTATCGAGATTGGTCCAACATGTTTTTTTAATATGATTGAACATTGTGATGTATTGTATATATGACATGCTTGGAATGAGACAATAAACTATTAAACTAAGTTAAAAAGAAGTAAAATTGACAAATCATGGATAACAGCACTTAAAACAGGAACATGTGTACGTCCAGTTGCTACAGGTCATGATCATCACCGAAAAAAGAGGAAATTTATTTATAAGAATTCTAATAGAAAAGTAAACACGACTATGTCATATAGTACTTAAGTGATGTTTAAGACTTCAAAGCTTTCAATCTCATTAGCATGTATAAAAGTACTTCACAATCTAAATAAATGAGTGTTTGGCGTTCACAGCAAACAAATAAATGTGCGGAATGAACATTGTCATGGATGTATTCCTTTACACCTGTTTTGGAAAAGAGAAACGATTATCTTGAATATATTTTTCTAAAGAAACTGTCCACTCTTTTTATCCATTGAACATTAACAATACATCCGCGGAGGATATCAATTAACTTTGCTGTGAGTCACGTTGTTTATTGATTAATGATTATAGACAATAACTAGACAATAAAAATAAAAACCTAAAGTTATTTTGACTTTGACCTGTAAACATACCATTTACACTTGACTGGGCGTATTGTCACTATAAGAGTCTGAAGTAACCTCTTCCAGAATTGCGACAACCAGGCCTTTGCTCCTATCAATGATGATTTCTCCTTCGCTAACGGTAACTTGATCCCATTCAGTGGTCAGGGCCATATACATGTATTTTATTTATAGATACCGCATGAAATTTCAAATGTTCATATTCAACGTTATTCACCTTGTTCTAAAGCGTGTCAATTTTTTTAATCAAAATTAAGGAACGTTATTACGGTGGTTTGAGGGAAAAATAGAAAAAAATGAAGTCCATTTTGTTTTTGAAATAGCTTGTTTACACAGATATGTTTTATAGAGAAAGTTAATTTGAAAATCGTTTCATTTATTGACTGGTAGAATATTGACATGTATATGAAATTAATATGTTGTAAGATAGTGCACATTTTTTGCATTCATTGATGAATCAACAGCCACGTAAGTGTTAATCTGAAATTAACCTGTTATTGGATGTTACACTTTATTTCATAAGACAGAGTACATTTATAATATGGAAACAGTTTGTTGAAACTTTTGATATGAAATTGCCGAGTTTTGAAAAAGAAAAGGTTCTGGAATAATGACTTCATAATGAAACTGTCATTTTATATAATATGTAAGACTTTTACAAAATGCCTTTTTGTATATAAATATGGTAATGCTAAAAAGAAAACATTTGTAACATATATGTTTATTGCTGTAGAATCAATACATATATGTTAATGTTAAATATACATTTTAACCAATGATATCGATTTCAGGGAAGGTTTGTCTCAATAAGAACCCAGAAAAAAATACTGAGTCCATGGCCCCAGAGGCTTTCAGCCTTTGCTTCTCTACCAACAACCGACACATCATCACCTTTATGTAATTCGTAAATGACAGTAAGAGATCTCGTTTCACCTCGAAGATACTAGAATTGGATATAGTCCCTATCTTCTTAAAGAATAGTCTCCGGTACTTGAATCATAGTATGTCATCAAAGATATTGAAAATATGTAAATGCCACGCACAGGTGCTCTTAAGTGTGGGTTGTAGCCATTTCCGACGTTTGTGACGACGTGTTCAAACACAATGAATTGATTGACTCCAGTATTGACGTAATGATTTTGAATTGTGAAAAAGACTGCAACTACTGCATCGATCTCATGTTGAAGCATTCTATCATTTCTTCCACCTGAAAATCATGGCGAACAAAAAAACATAGATAGATAATTAAAATAAAAGATAAGGATCAAATCTTGTGATAAAGTTTGCTCTCTTGAAATGTTTAAAATGTACATTCTCAAAAATATTGAAGTTTAATACTTTTCATCAAATTTTTGTACTCATTCATGTAACACTTTATAATTCTGATAAATTATTTTGAACATCGCATTTTTAATTCAATTTATATCTCATTTAAGGATATAAATGAATGTCGATTATGTCGCGAATTCGTCTCTATACTACATGAATGACGATCGACATCGGCAAGATTGTCCTTAAAAAATGATTTTTGTATAGGCGTGTGTTTTTTTTCTTCTAAATATTATTACTTGACATTTACTTAGCGTCATACATGTGAACGCAAGTTTGAATGTTATTTTGGAGAATGAGAATAGAACCATAAATTTTGTATTCACGACCTCTTATTAAGGAGTTCAGTGCTTTAATATACACTAGGAAACCTTCGTACCCCTATAACAATTATTAATCAAAATAAACTATTCTAAACTAATGGTTAATCTTTCACATTACATCAAGTTGTTTATGAAGTTGTTAAATATCGATATAATATACTCTTTCTTTATTGATTTTGCCCTACGTAGAATGCGCATGAACGAAATGCAACATCCGTTTCTATGGAAAATTTGTATCGTATAAAGGCATTTATGCTCATAGGCAAACAATTTGTTGAACTCTTATGTTTAGAATCTTTTGTAAAGTAAGGTGAGAAAATAAATTTCAGGGGGGGGGGGGGGGCAGGGGCGGGGGTTGTGCTAAAATATAGCCCTGTATGGTGTTTAGATGTGCAGTTATATAATCACGGATGCCGTAGGCCTACAAACATCTGAACAACAAATTGTGCTTTATGTATAACACAGAGCAAACCAAACCAAGATGTTTTCCATTCTTACACGTCAAGAAAACTATAGTTAGATTGTTGGTGTTAAATTTGTTCTCGCTTCAGTGTTATTAATATTAACGTTGTTGAAAGGCTTTTTTATTGTGGCTGATTTGGAACGATTTTGTGCGTCGTGTTGGCGCTAGCGACAACAGGACAAAGCGCCAAACGGGGCGAGTTGCCGGACTTTCATCTTGTTGTCCTGTCGCAAACAATGTAAGCCAAACGGCGCGTTGCCGTGCGGCGTGTTGTTGCGATGTCACATTGTCGAAGAATTGGCTTATAAGCCAAGCGACAGGGTGAGATCGCAACAACGTGCTGCACGACAACGCGCCGTTTGGCGTGCTTTGCTAGATACAGGACGACAGCGCGACAACGCGCCGTTTAGCGGTTTTTGCACGCGCTGTTCGGCGCTGCATTATGACGTCACGTCAACAACACTTCATACGTCTGTACAGCGTTAATGAATGAAGGTGTTTGTGTTTAAGTTTGTAAACTTTCTATCATTCCAGATATAGAGGATATTGAATGAGTGTAAGTTCAATACTGAATTTTTTGCACGAGTTGAACAAAATTATATTATGCGAGCCTCTGGCGAGCATAATATTATTTTATTCAACGAGTGCAATAAATTCAGTAATGAAGTTACACGAATTTAATATTCTATTTATCACATACCCAAACTAAAGATCGTTTAAGGTAAAATAAGAGTCATCTTTCATTGACTCTTCTATAGTATAACGCTAACATTTAGCGCGTCTTTACACTATGTTTGAATAACGCTAATGACGTCACGTCAAAATATATGCACGGCCGTGCAATACCATATTTACGGAGTCGCAAAATCGGCACGGGTGTGTGATAAAGTTTTATTTTATACATAGGTCACATGCCGATGTCGTCCTTCATGTTATCTTGAGAAGAATACGCGACATAATCGGCATACTTTTATTTTCATAAATGATATATAAATTTGACTTTAAACAGTTAGTTATTTTATTTATTTTAGTGTACGAAAATATTTGTCAGTATAGAGTTAGTATAGAGTGTTACATAAATGAGTAAACAAATTTAATGAAAAATATATAAACTTAAACCTTCATGAGGATGTACATTTTAAACATTTTAACGAAGCAAAATTCATCACAGGATTTGAACATTATATATATATTTGTTTTTATTTTAATTGTCTATTTTTTTTGTTCGCCAATGTTATCCATTAATGTGTCTTAAACTTTCAGTTTGATTGACAATTTCTCAATTTCTGTAACATTTCAACGCCGGGTGTTCGCAGTATTCAGAATCAAAATCGCATTCAACGCGAAATACTGACGAGAAAGGGAAGAATTGTGTCAAGGCATTTGGAATACTAAAACTAGAAGTAAGGACATATTCTTTGCAAAAGAAATTGAATTCAAATCGATTCAGATTATTCATAAGACTCGTTTTTATTCAAAATACCGGTTGAAAAAGTGTTCGCGGTATCAAACTTTTGAGGATGCGCGCGCATGGTATGACACCCTTGAAATTCCTAGTCGCTTCCTGAATGTATACGCATAAATCAACAATTAATAATTGTCTGTAAAAATCCACGAGTAAGTATTTTTTCTAACGATAACTGTAAAATTATCGAATCAAAATTAACAATCGCTTAGTTCAGGAAGTTCGTATTATTTCATTGATACACCATACCTCTTACTTATAAGGGATTAATTGGCAACAATATTAAGAGAAAATTTAATTTAAAAGTGTGATCGAAAGTTCATTTTACCTCGAATGAAATCGTTTAGTCAATTTTTTATTAAAACGATAAACTCTGTGTCCAGTATTAAAGATTGGAAAGATTCGCCTACAAATAACACGTTTATTTGTCATAGTTACCTATTTAGTAAATGATATTATATTTTAAACGATTTCTTTAAAAACGGGAGGCTAAAGTTATAATTTATATGTCTACTTTTCTCCGATTTATTCCCCTTTATATATAATATGTTAGATGTACGACAATACAAGTTCGATGGGGTAAGGATAAGTATCATGTTCTCTACCATGAGCTTTTCCTCTTATTGGAAAATGCCGTGTATCGGCTAGCAACTTAAACTTATTGCTCTTGAACAGAAATCGAAAAAGAAATCACACGCATCTTAAAGTGAAAGAAACATTTTATTTGTTTTTGCCGTGGCTTACAAATGTTAAATTTTTTAAAGTAAAAGTTTCTTTTGACTTAGATTCTCCTAAATTTTATGTATTGTAAGAATAAATTCCTGATTAATAAAATAACCTTAGATATATTCCTTTTTCAGTTGAAAATTGTAAAAAGCTAATAAAAATTCAATCTGGTCGCAAATGGAAGCACAATTGTCTTTTTTCAAACCCCGCAACGACAGACAACGTTAACGTCATGCGTATTCTTTTATTCCGTCAACGAGCTGTATAACCGACAAGATTTGTTTAACTGTCTGAAATAACGTATGTCACTTGAATAATTTGATTGACTAACTAGTTTCATGTGTGAAGAGTATTTCATATAAAAATGGTTCTGCAGGTTACGTTCCGAACAATTGTCAAAAATGTAAATGGGCATGCATATAAAAATTTTAAAAATGTCATTAAAATCCTAAAATCATCTGTTATTGGAAATTCGGTTGTTACAATTTATATCATACATGTAATACAAAGTACATTTATAAAATGTGAACAGTTTGAAATTGTTGACGTTTTTCATATCTTATTGCCAAGACTCGAACAAAGGCTCTGATCTACATAATGTAACTGTCATTTTATGTAATATGTAAGATTTTCACTAACTTCCTGCTGCATGAATATCGCTAAAAGGAAAACATTGACAACATACATGTTTATTTTTTGTAGAAGCAATACATAGATGTCAATGTTTTAATAAATGTACATTTCAACCGATAATTTCAGTTTCAGGGTGGATTTGTCTTAATAAGAACCCAGAAAAAATACTGTATCCATTACCCCAGAGGCTTTCAGCCTTTGCTTCTCTACCAACAACCGACACATCGTCCCCTTTATTTAGTTCGTAAATGACAGTAAGAGATCCAGTGACACCGCGAAGATACATAGAATTGGATATGGTCCCATTTCTTCTTATAGAATAGTCTCCGGTAGTTGTATCATGGTATGTCATCAAAGATACTGAAAATACGTAAATGCCGCGCACAGGTGCTCTAAAGTCTCCCGCGTGTGGGTTGTAGCTATTTCCTACGTTTGTGACGACGTTTTCAAAAATAATGACTTGATTGACTCCAGTATTGACGTAATGATTTTTAAGAGAGGCGGAGAATGCAACTACTGCCTCGATCTGATTTTGAAGCATTCTATAACTTCTTCCATGTAGAATATATAGTACTTATCATAACAACTAAAAAAGATAATAAAAATCTTATTAACAGATTATAATAAAAGCAAAATCTAGTAAAAAAAATAATTTCCTTGTTTTATTAAACGAACTATATGTAGTAGATTTAAAATGGCATAGATTTATTTTACAATTAAATTTTGATCGTTTTTTTATGTTTTATCCGAATCAAGTACAATAAATCAATCACGAGCACCTCAATTCCAGAGTATTTATTTGGATAAATATTAAAAACGTTATATTTAAATGACTATTGAATATCAAAACAAAATGGTGGACGTTTTATTTTGTTTGTTTGTATTATTAAACGTAAAGAGTTTATACTGTATTGTATTAATATTTGTTTACACTTTAAAAATAATAAAGGTCGGTTTTAGCACTTTGCAATGTTTAGAGTTATACTTTGAGGTTGAGCTGTCTGATATATCAGAACATAATCATTGCCTATCGCATTGGCCAACAAATCTTATCTCAGTTTATCAACCAACACCAGGTATATACATGAATGTTTTGACTTTTCAAGACTCTATATGATTTAATGTCATTTTTCCAAATGTATTCGATCTAAAAAGTAATATAAACTAATTCAATTGAATAACATGCCCACCTTATATTTATGGTAATTATTGTCTATCTCTAAATTTTTGTCATTTGTACTTATCGAAAATAAATAATGATTTACCGAATGTGCGTTTTCGTCCTTTTCCCATCAAATGAGCTTGCGAATTCATTTCATTTGGTTTACTGATTATTTCTGTGACCAAGTCCAAATCATCATGACCAGGTCTCACCACATTTCGCTTAGTCACTGCATCATCTGAATTCACGTCTGTCGAATTCTTCTTTTGTTTCAAATTTGACTGTGGAATTGTGCATCGCTTTTCAAGTTCAGATAGCCTTTCCTCGCGTTGTTTGTCCCTTTTTTCAAGTTCAATTATGCGCTCCTTCAACAGCTGATTACGTTCATGCTCCTGTTTTGTTAGACTTTCTACAGCTTCCAACCGATCAACAAGTGTTCTGATCAAAGCATTTTCTTTCGAACTAGATCCTAAAAGTTCATTCTGCTTAGGTTCAAGCTTGTTTTGACGTGATGAGTGTTCAAAGCCGTTTGCATTGATCTGTTCTAAGCATGCACAGACTAGTACGAACAGGATAACCATTTTTACTGCGTCAAAGTAGACACTGAATGTATAGTCCACGAGTTTTATCTAATCTTTCTCTAACCTAACGGACTCTTATCATAACAACCTGTAGCTGTTCCACATTTGCTACACTTGATAAAAACTTTGATAAATTTCATGTCGTGTTATAGGTTAGAAGAATAATGAATTTTAAAAGCAATATTATTATGAATTGAACACAGTTATAGCATCAGCCATCAATTCATGGCCATTAACTTAAGATTTTCAATTTCTGTGATTTAGGCCTTTTTTTTTACTCGTGCCTTTTTTCTTCTCCTTCTGAAAGGTTCGTTATTTTCCAATATGGCTTTTAAGACTTATTATTTACTACCTAGAAGACTGTAGCATTCCGAATACGAAGAAGCGCTCTTTTTAAAGAGTTGGGCTATTTTCGGAGGTTGGACAATTTTGTACATGTCCATGCATGCGCTTGTAGCTGTTAAATTCTTAACAGTATTTCTTTGAAGAATTCATTATTATAAAGTGACCATTAGTCCATTTGCTTGATGATCCAAGTTTGGAAGTCTATTGTTTGAATAAACAAGAGGGCCATGATGGCCCTGAGGTCGCTCACCTGTATATAGGCACCCCCCCCCCGACCCCCAGGCCAATTTTTACCCAAGGGCTTTTATTTGTTTATTTGAACAGACTTGGTAGACACCCATAAGACGAAGTTTCATGCTAAACATCTAAGTTCTAGCTCATTGGGATTTTTAAAAGAAGATTTTTAAAGTTTTTACTATACACATATAGTTAAAAACAATGAAACCCCTGGGGCAGGGCCAGTTTTGACCCTCGGGCTTTTATTTGAACAAACTTTGTAGATATTTACTTAAAGATGTTTCATGCTTAATATCTAAACTCTAGCTATTTGGGTTTTTTCAAAGAAGTTTTTTAAGTTTTTGCTATACACATATAAGGAAAATCAATGACCCCCCGGGCGGGGCCAGTTTTGCCCCAGGGCTTTTATTTGAACATACTTGGTAGACACCCATTAGAACATGTTTCATGCTAAATATCTTAGCTCTAGCTCTTTGAGTTCTTTAAAAGAAGATTTTTTAAGTTTTTGGGGCGGGCCAATTTTGACCCCAGGGCTTTTATTTGAACAAACTTGGTAGACACTCATTAGAAGATGTTTCATGCTAAATATCTTAGCTCTAGCTCTTTGGGTTCTTTAAAAGAAGAATTTTTAAGTTTTTACTATATGCATATAGGGAAAATCTATGACCCCCTGGGGCGTGGTCAATTTTGACCCCAGGGCTTTTATTTGAACAAACTTGGTAGACATTCACTAGAAGACGTTTCATGCCAAATATCTAAGCTCTAGCTCTTATGGTTCTTTAAAAGAAGATTTTTTAACTTTTTACTATATGCATATAGGGAAAATCAATGACCCCCTGGGGCGGGGCCAATTTTGACCACAGGGCTTTAATTTGAACAAACTTGGTAGACACTCACTAGAAGATGTTTCATGCTTAATATCTTAGCTCTAGCTCTTTGGGTTCTTTAAAAGAAGATTTTTTAAGTTTTTACTATATGCATATAGGGCAAATCAATGACCCCCTGGGGCCGGGCCAATTTAGACCCCAGGGCTTTTATTTGAACAAACTTGGTAGACATTCACTAGAAGATGTTTCATGCCAAATATCTTAGCTCTAGCTCTTACGGTTCTTTAAAAGAAGATTTTTTAAGTTTTTACTATATGCATATAGGGAAAATCAATGACCCCCGGTGCGGGGCCAATTTTGACCCCAGGGCTTTTATTTGAACAAACTTGGTAGACACTCACTAGAAGATGTTTCATGCCAAATATCTAAGCTCTAGCTCTTAGGATTGTTTAAAAGAAGATATTTAAAGATTTTTCTTTCGGTTGCCATGGCAACCAGAGTTCTGCATGGAATTAAATTCTTTGAACAAGTTTTAAAGGTGACCACCAAAGGAACATTCCTGTGAAGTTTGGATGAAATTGGCTCAGTGGTTTATGAGGAGATGTCATTTAAAGCAAAAGTTTACGGACGGACGACGGACGGACGGACGGACGCCGGACGAAAAGCGATCACAAAAGCTCACCCTGTCGCTTTGTGACAGGTGAGCTAAAAAGGGCTGAGTGACTGCAAATACACAATGTATACAAAACAGAAATGGCGCTAGTGACCGAATTTAAGAAAGATTAATACTGACCGGTAACATGGAAGCATTATGTTATAGTTATCTGCCCTACACTTGTCTGGTAAATGTACAATAGCGTGGTTATTTCATAGATTTTTATCGGAAATTTTATAGACACAATCTTGATTTCTACTAAAAACAACGGTGTCATATGAAACCATACAAATGCAACTTATCAATTTTAAATGTTTTATTTCACACTTAGTGAGAAAGTATTATATAAAATAGACAAAAAGAGATTAAAATGAAATGAAAATGGAAACAAAAACATAAAGTGACAAGACCTGTCCGCAGATCATGCTTAGCAGGCTTACCCCAACCAACCACTTGATAGACAACAAATACTACAATTTTGAAGTGACTGCCTTTGACAGTTTTTGTACAAGAAGAGAAAATAATCAAATAAAATGACTTTCATGATTATATGCAATGTAAACATGAATTTCAAATGTAATAGTTTAAAGTGAATATCTTTAATACTTTTTGAAAAATGTACCTTAGTAAACAAAATCAAGAGACTTAATATAAAAAAGGGAGCATAACTGAGAAAAAAAAAAGAAGTAACATTGCATTCAGAAAAGTATGCTTATTTAAAAAACAACAACAAGTACTCAAGTTTAAAGTGATAAACTTTGACGGCTTTTGAGAAATGGACCTTACAAGAAATAAATTAATTACTTTGCTAAAGTGAATTTTAGGATTGTCTGCCCTTCTGCAATGGTGTCATATCTTAAAAGTGAACATGAACATCAACTTTGAGGTAAATTTGTGTGAAAATTAACCTTTTCAAAGAGATTAACCAGGGCTAAAATATCAAAATCGAAAAGGGGCATACATTTGCATAAAATTCTTTTTGGGTTATCTGCCCTTTTGAAATGACAATAAACATGTATTCTAAGCTTTTATAGTTTCTGAGAAAATGGACCTAAACGAAAAGGTTAACCAACGCCGACGCCAATGCCGATGAGAGTAACATGACAATTTTGTTTCTTCGGAAAGTGAAGCTCAAAAAAGGAAATTATTTTTAGCATAAATTTATGAAGATGGAATGTTAAATTCTAAACTACATATCATTATCGGCGCACTCGTATTGTCATTCAGTGTTCGCTGTTTGGAAAAGTACATCTCAATTTTATTTGATTGCAATGGAATTTAAAATTTTAATAGAGCATAAAATTATCATTATCTTTCATCCATTTTTAATAAAAAAATGTTTGGGCTTGGTTTGCATTGAATGACTTTAGCTTTGTAGTACTACTTTATGACAGCTATTGTACAAGTATGTAAGTAAATATATATTTGTGTTATCAAAATTACAAAAAAAAATAATAAAAGAAAATTTCGTATATCAGCAGTTTAAATTGCCATGATCACTATACTCGTACATGTATAATGTACCATTGAAGTAGCTTATATTCTAATATTTTATGATGATTCGCACGTCTTATATTACTATTCCAAGTACAACCTAGCTGGAGACAAGAAAACAACAGAAAACTTTTGAACTTTTATACCATTGTGCTTAAAGCATGCTATTATAATCATCATTTATCGTGAAGAAGCTATTTGTATTTACATTGCGTTGAAAATCGCAAGAAAAAAATGTTGACTTTGTACTTTTAGAAAAAAATTGATTCAGTCTTGCATATTCAACAATAGTATCTAGATTTTCTTTTCAAATTTTGTAGTGTATTGACCACGGGTTTTTCTTTATGTCCATAAGAATCATATACATGTTGTATCGAATAAATAGTGTAACATAAATTATCAAAATAAAAGGCTATTGCAAAGACATCTTGTGTTACTCCTCATTTTAACGAACTTGCTGGCTTACCACAATACCATAATTATTGTTATTCGAAGTTAAATAATAAATAGTTATATAACATGTGTAGCAGTAGTATACGAGTAATTGTTTAAAATGTTTTTTTTTTTAATAGCTTATATTTTAATTTATAAATAACGCAATTTTAAAGTTTAAAGCGTCTGATACTTTTATAGATTCTTTACATTGAGTTGGCATGCATTGCCAGCTATTAATTCCGTCTCGAAATCAGTTTTGTTACTGTACTGTATAAATTCATCATCAGACATTACCTTCACATCAATAACTTTGACATATTCTGCTGGAACAAAACCCATGATAAGAACCTCTTCATACTTTGCTGCAAACTGTTTCTGACCGTCAGTTAAGTATTTGTCACGCTCTTCATCTCTTGACAAGTCAAATATTTGTATCTCTTTACCTTTATCCATAATTAATTGATCTTTATTTATTTCAACCGCGGTGAAATGTTCATCTTTAACTGCTGGTCCGTTATTCTGCTGTTCCCTTTGACTGTTCTGTACTGCCATACGAAAGTTAGCATACGCTCTCAACGCTTTTTTTGACGCAGATGTTGAGATGTTCGGGGATTTCTTTAATCCGTTTACATGGGCTGATACCGTGACATTGGTCATTTCGGGATTTCGTGCAGAGAGTCCAGTTAGCGATTCTTCATCATCTCTAAGAATTCGATACAAGTATTTTCCAGAAGACATAACTAGAATTTAAGCAAAACTCTGTTTTATTTTGTGCCCATGAATTTTGCATAGTATATTTTCAAATGTATTTATCAATATCTTTATTTATATTATTTTTTGGGAACATTATCAATAGGATTTCCAATTCATGTTTTAAAGTTTAATAAGTAGTTTCATTTTATGAAAATAGAAAACACAAACCTTTCATTAATACAGAATTGCCAATCCGGAAAACTTATGCCTAATGACTAAAATGAACTGAAGCTAACGTATTGAAATGCTGATACATTTTCCAATATTCACACGAATAGAAAGATGTAAATATTATTCAAAACTGTTAGTTTATACAAATTTATTTTAGTTCGATTCTGTTGGAAGCTATAACAAATCTTCGTATTCAATAAATAACAAAATATTGCACAGCTGTTAAATGAGAGAAAACTGTTCTTCAAATAGTTAATTTCACCCCGTCAAAGAAAGATCGGGGGAGAGCAAGAGAAATAAGCAAATCTATTACGAATGTCGAAGTAGCGGGCCGTATATCCAAGTGTAAATATGGTGGCTGAGGTGAGGGAGGTAAGGGTCATTGAATGAACATTCCATTTCTACAGTGTACAACAAAATGCAATTTTCCAAGGATTTTTGTCACCTAAAACAATGTCCTGGAAAATCTGAGAGAATAAAGCCGCGACAGGAAAGGGCAGGTGCAAAAGCATAATTATCAAACCTATTATTGTTATGACAGACATTAACTGTTTTCACATAAGATATACATTTATCAGATGCCTAAATTAACATCTATAACTACTCTATTTAGAGGAGAATCAGTTAAAATGGAAAATCAAATATGACATTACAATACAAAGACTTGGTAACGGAACGTCGGTGGTTACTCAAGTGCCAGCTTGTACATAATATTATGGAGAGGAGGGCCACCTTAGGTCTTCCGCTACCAGTGTATTTGGAAAGTCGCCATATTACCTTTTAAGTGTTGATTTAAAATTTGAATTTTGTTTATCTAAAATCATTTTGCAAAAAAGTGGAATCAATGGCTGAAATAAGATAATGGCTGCATTCCAACACAATTTTTTTAGGACTGGACATGTCATATTTTTAGAGTACAGACTAATACATTAATGGGGAAAGAAGAATAAAAATATTTATATAAACCAAGTGATGAAAATGTCAACTAATTGTTATTGTATGACCTTCAATTATATATGAAAGTCAGTAATTTAAAACTCCTTTCGTTGTTTATGGAATGTATATAAAGTTCAAGATGAGATTTTTTATTTGTGTGTTTAAAGACAAAATCGGACATTTTAACTATATACAAACTTAACCATTTCACATGTATGAACTATTTTATGTCTTTAAGCATAAATTAAAATATTTGTCTCAAGTGATGTGGGGTTAAATCGAAGGATTAACAAAAAATAAGCTTTAAAACATGTGTAGTCAACTTTTTATTTAAAGTATTTTTTAACACGGGGGATTCATTCAGACAATATCTTGTTAACTCTATGTAACATTTCAAACACTTTGCCTGTTTCAAAATAACTCGCCAATAATACAGCTTTAATAGAATATAGTTTTCTACGACACTAATCCAGCATCTTTTGCCATCTTAAAGAAAACACTGCTTGGATCCTGTAACAATTTATTCGGGGCATCAATTTCAAGTATCTTTCCTTCAGACAAAACAAGAACCCTGAAACAAGGAAAAAATAGAACGTAACATGGTCAGTAACAGTTTGATAAGACAAAACATATTACACCATCAGCCACAGTAAGCCTCAGAAATAATTTCTGATAAATGATGCAAAATGTTAACAAAATGGTGTTTTGACTTCCACATGAAATACATATATCACTTTATCTATAATAATTTGGCAGAAAACGCAAAGGAAGAAACATATAGTTCAGATAAACGTTCAGTACAACAGAAAAGGCTATATTAACATTTTTAAAGATTAAATTGGCCTTCAAGTTAATCAAACAAGCTACTGCTGTAACTTAAGTTTAGTTCAGCACATTTAAATTAAAAAATATAAATATATATTTATAAATATATATTATAATAATTAAGAATGACGCAATAGAAAGCAAAAGGGGCATTTTGAAAAAAAATATATGGAAAAGAATGATTGGAATTTTATAAGAGATAAACCAATTCTGTTTTAACTAACAAATAGATGTCATTTTGTTTTTTAAATGCCGGACTGTAGTTATCTATATATATCCATGACCCCTTTTGGTCATTGGCTTCAATATTTTAAGTGTTAACGACCAAATTCTGATTATAATGGTAGTGTCTTTATTTTGTTAACATTGTATTTTAATCGTTTTAACGTATCGTTCGTTTTTTATATATAATACCAAAACAATCTTATTTTCACTCACAATATTTGAACAGTAAACTAAAATATTACCTATCATAATCAAGTACTGTATTAAGTCTATGGGCTATTGTTAGTATAGTACAATCACTAAACTCGGTCCTTATTGTTGCCTGAATAAGTTCATCAGTTTCTAAATCAACTGCTGCAGTGGCCTCATCAAGTATTAGAATTTTCGTTTTATGAAGCAATGTCCTGGCCAGACAAACCAGCTGTCTTTGTCCAACACTGAATGAACAATATTAAAAGACGTTTAAAGACAAAATAAGTATCGGGTTTCATATGAATAGTAAATGAATAATTTCATTCCGTAAAGATCGGAGATTTCAAACAGTAGTTAACATAGAAAGTATAAGATCATGTAATATCAAATTAAACAAAAAGATATGATTTGTAAAAAATTAATGCTAAAATAACATTTTACGTCACTTAAAATAACCCTCTATGGTTTTCCTTAAAACGTATTTTTGTGCAATTCTGGTAAATTTTGACAATAAGAATTACTTCCTTGTGCACCTACGTTATTTTTTACAATAACATTAATTTCTCTAAGCGCCTAAGATAGACTTTGTGAAATGATCACCCGAGAAACCTGATAAAATTAGCAAACAAAAGCATAGTGTACCTCAGATTGCTTCCTCCTTCGCCACATTCATATTCCAATTGTCCTGACATATTATCTACCGCTGCCTTTAAATGTGCACATTTTAAAGCCTCCCATAACAAGTGTTCATCGTATCTACCAAATGGGTCAAGATTTTCTCTTAGTGTTCCAGAAAACAATACAGGATCCTGAAATTTAGTGTACTCATTTTGAAAATGAGGGCGTAACAAAAGCGTGGAGCTTCGCCTTTTGAATTTTTTAGAGAAAAAGACATTGTATTTAAAATTTGTGAACAGGCCTCAGAGTTTCATAAAAACATCAACACATACTGTGTCCATCGCACATGGATGTGACCATGTCCCAATATTGCACTACTTTGTCAGGCTAGCGTGTAAGCAGGATAACGGAGTAGCAGGTAGGACGAGAATAGGCAAATATTTATGCCTTCTATTCAAGTGAGGACATACAATAATGTAAAAAGACTTTATTAGACTTTATTCTATAACTTTCAAACAAATCTTTAAATCGAGACAATATCCACGTTTGTGTGTCATACTTCTATTTTTCTTGAGAAATAGAACCAAATTGTAATAATGAATATAACTGAAGGACATTACCTGGGGAAGAATAGTGAGTTTACTGCGGAGGTCATGAAGCCCTATATCTCCGATGTTTTGTCCATCAATGATAATAGCACCACCTGCTGATTCGATCAACCTAAACAATGACAATGCGAGGGATGACTTGCCAGCCCCTGTTCTTCCAACTATTCCTACCTAAATGATGAAGACAAACAGTCTATGTACTATCGATTTCAATGTGAAAATTCATCAGGAATGAACATATAGAAATAACCATGTAATGATATGTTATGTTACATTTATAAGTATGTATCTAAACAATAAAACTGAGTCTGTATTCGTAAATTTTAAGAGTCATGGATCCATGAATATTTAGACTTTAAGAATGTATCCAATAAGGATATAGGAGCGGGTTCATCACAATTTTATATGCCTTAGATTTCCAGCACATTTGAAGTAAGCGGCAATTATGATGAAACAATGTATAAACTATTATTATCACTATTATCTAAACTAATTTTTTTAACTATTAGTTTTTTATATGTCAAATTTGAATAACATTATCAGTTAAATTATTAGTCAACGAGATGAGGAATTTTTATTTCTATATTCAATTTTAAGCTAGCTTTTGAGCTGAATGCCTAAAATGTATGTCAAGATGAGCAAATAATATTGCAAGAAAATCGACCTTCAGAAACATGTACTGAGATTTTAAGAAAAGTGAAAGATTCAAGATCAAAATAATGTGTTGTTGTTCGCATGTGCGATGACTGGACGATTTTGCAATATTTATCACCATATTTCTTCGCAATAAAGGCTACTTTTGCATATTTTGACTTCTTTTTGATAAGTCACCTGTGTTGTTAGTGCAGTTTAGAATGTGAAGATTACCTTCTTTGCTCACTTAACAATATTTTACTTTTTTCATACAAGTTCAAATTTTTTATGAAAAAAAGCATGAATATGACATGCTGCTTCAAGCCTGACCTGTGTATGATTACAAACAACGTCTAACCTTTTCTCCAGAACGTATTTGACAACTGATTCCTTTAAGTGTTAATTCTAAGCCATCTCTGTATCGTGTTCTAAACAAACGGAACTCTATAGATCCAGTTCTAGGCCAGCCTCTACTCGGACGTCTTGATCTGATTGACCAAGGTGCCTTAGATGAAAAGAAAACGTTCTTCGTTTGTATACAATGAAATTGGTAAAGCAAAAACATCAACTATATAAGTAACCACGTGATTCTTGATATATTATTGAATTAAACAAGTCTACTTGGCTAAGCTGAGTTGATATTTGATGAAACATTAGTCGATGACGACTGTGTACCTTGAAATCTTACTTAGCACATTTGTTTCTGTTATAATTTATTCATTCTTAAATTCTCATTACTACTATCAATTTTTGTTTAATATACAAGCATATATTGATCAAAGTAATGGTTCAGATCGTCATCGGTTATTAAAACTGATGTGTACTCTACAATCTACATTATCAGACAAATTTTATGCAAACAATACATTACAGAAAACCAAAAAGTAGAATTGAAAACTAGCAGATTCTACATCGCCGCAACTTTTATGTAATTATTTTTATCATTATCATTATTTTATTCAAAACATTATACAACATACAGTAAACATTGTTTGATGCTCCACAAAATGTATGAAAGTGTCTTGTTGCTATCTATTGCAGTTATATGTCCCTTTGCTATTAATGACAGAAACAAACTTTAACCCTTACAACGCTTAATATCTGAAATTGACTAGGCATTTTTTATTCGGACAAGACCATTTATTCCTTTTTACGGAAAGCTTAAGATTAAAGATATATTCTGAATGAAAAGCGGAGAACTTTGCACGGAACGGACTTGCTGACTGATCTGTGTCTGCAGCGGTAGCACAGGTAGATTCTGTAACTGTCCACATGCTCAAGTTAACACCCAATGTTGTGTTTACCTCAGGGCTCAACTCTGTGTACTCCTTTACCCTTTCAGCAGAAACAATGTTCATTTCCATCTCGCTTACAGCTTGTATTACAAGATTTAAACTTATAGTGATCTGAAACGATACGTTAAAATAACAGCACTTGCTCCTTTAGAAATGTTTCTGGATAATGTTGATGAAATATAAATACATGCTTTATGTCTAAGGGAACTGGTTGGTTTTGATTAAAATGTTATAAGTTATAACCAATATGAAAATTTCATAGAGAAAAATAAGTTTGATTCGAATTCGAACTCTGTCATTTAAAAGCAACATCAAATTCTAACTTATTTACGCAAATTATTTTCGAAATGGCTCATTTTTTTATGAACATGAACAGGTGTTATTTAGCATATTATATGAATAAACAGGAAAGCTAGAAAAGTGGACAAAGATTGCTGTACATCTGGATTAGTTTTCACTTAATTTATTTAATTTTATTGTACATAAAACAACATTTACAATCATTTCACAACAAAGAAATTCAGAAGGTAAAACAATACTTATATCAATTCCTCAAAAATAAAGATGCGATTAGATGTAAGCTCTTTGAACATGTTGAATGAACAATTAAGAATGAGAGAATGTTTGATTGTTCAATTTTCTCTACATAGAAACTAAGGTAATCTATGGAGAAATGCCAGAAAGAATGTAGAGAGAAATATGATTGAATATAACAGAAGATAAACACGTACAGGGATATGTGCGTACGGACAGGCCAAGTTCATTCACACTTATAAGTTTTCTTACAAAAAGCGCTTCGATTGTGAAATGAAGCTTTGGATATATTCTGAATTAGGATTTTATTTTCATCAAAAGAGAGATGTCACCTTTAATTTTCTTAAGGGTTATAAATTATAACTGGTAGGATAATAAGAAATAATAACGTGACTTACTTGAAGTGCATACGTAATAGACAGACCAACTTGTGCCCCGTTCAGACCAGTAGATATCAGAGCAAATATTGCAGCCGCCAAAATTAAAATATTTCCTAAAGTTTCAAGCCGTATTGCAATCCACCTGTAAATTAATGTCATAAACAAAGTGACAAAATGTGTTAAAACAACAACATTTATTGTCAATATATGTAGCAAAACAGGTCTTAAACTATGTTTATTCAATAAATTAGATAGGATAAATAAAATAGTAAATAGGAGTTTTTAAAAATCATGAAAAGCTGTCAATTGAATAAATGCATGCTTGATGAAGACAACCACAAAAATACGTCTTAGATATTATACTACTAGATACAATTTTGTGGATGAACGGAAATAATAATAGTTATTGTTTTTGGAAGTTTGGGAGTATAACCTAATAGCCTAAAGATCAAGAATATTAAGCAAAAATACATTTATAATAATATTAAAAAGCGTGTAGTTTACCTGGAAGCAGAGAGGGCTGCAAAGAAAAACTTAATGTTTGTATCAATTCTTTTTTCAGACTCTTCGATAAATCTGTCCATACATTTATAGGCTCTGATGACGCTAACACCAGTGATGGTTTCACTAAAGTGGTTATATATTGGAGACCTAAGGACAGACTCAAGTCTCTTCACTTGTCTTGCAGTCGGTAGAAAGAATTTCTGTTTAAATGCAAAACAATAATAGTCACAGATGATGAATAAACTTTCTTTTTACAATATATTCAGCAATAAATGAACTGAAATAATTGGTATTTAGTTTTCAGTATTAAAATTGTGTAAGGATATATTTGGCGATGTATACTATGTCATTTCAAAATTGAACACGTCATTTATATATTCTAATGGTCTAGGATATTTTAGTATCTCTGATGTATAATGCAAATATAAGATACCAGAATAAAACGTTCCACTACAAGATATTCAAGTTTTAGTTTAATAGGTTTTGTGACGACTTTGTGAAGTTTTTCCCCGCACAAATTTACAAACATTTAGGTCTTTTGACTATATTTTTACTTTATATACAAGAATTCTATCAATGAAGACAGTGCAAAACTGATTATTTCCTTAAATGTACTCTGCCAAAACATTTTATCAATTTACAAAGCAATTAGTTCAATCATTATCTTGTTACATTGACAAACGCAACAAAGACTGTTTATCTGGAAAGTAACAATTTTATTGACGTCATTAAAAATATCTTGACTGCTGCTCGAGCAATTAAATCTTTAAATGCTGAATAATAAACCATAACCGATTTTTTACATTATTTTATTGTAATCATTTTTGGAAGCATTCGATTCACAAAGACTGCGATTCATTTGAAATGCATTTGAAATGCAGTCCTAGTGGTTAAAAATGATTAAAGTGAATAATTAAAATTACAATTTTACCCAAAATACCTCTTTACATTTTTGAAAAAATAACGTCTGGTATAAATCGATATCTGACATGACACAAGAGAACTTTCATTCTCTTTTGGTACCATACTTTTTTCAAAGTCTACTGTGATCTCGCTTAGAAGACTGTGGGTTAAAACAAATGGATAAACTGTCTAAATGTTAAAAAAATAATTTTAGAATCTATATCTAAACCTTACCAATAACATTAGATATACGATGGTCACGGGAACTATGACAACCAGGAAGATTGGCGTACTTATGGACACGACGATAATTGTTGCAATGGTACTGAAAATCTGGATATTCCATAATCTAAAATTTAGAGGCAGTCTATCATCCATGACATCGATATCACTGGAAAATCTGAAACAAAAAAATGGTTTTGAAATTACAAAATATTGTTTTTTAAAAATTAATAATGAAACAAGTATACAGAAAAAGTTAATTCTTGTTAGTATGAAGATTTAATGTAAATTTTCCTTCACATGTATTAAAGGTCCACCTAGTATATATTAACTTTTGCTTTAATGCAGCATTGCTTTTAAGTTGTCTGATTGCGTTTTCTCTGATACAGGTATTTAGTTTTCTCGAAGACATGTGTGCCTCTGAAAAAGGGAAAATTAGAATAATTCTGATAAACGGAGCCTTTTTCATCGGCAGATACAAAACAGTTTCGCAGTTTATATTTTTTAAACCAGCCAAAATTAATAAATTAAATTAAAAAATTATGAATTAATAAAATGACACATGTTACGATTTCCACTGGTTAATAGTAACATAATGATAAATGAAAGTGACAATTTAATTCATCTTCAAGATATATTTTTGAAATTGACAATCATCAAAGTAAGTATATTAAATATGATTATATACAGTTACGTATTAATATATATAATGATATAGAAATATTCATGCAACTATTTTTTGTTACTTCTTATAATTCATGGTAAATACAATATCATTGATTGAGTGCTATTGTACAATTTGTCAAACATAATTTCACTTAAAAAACATAATTTAGGTAAGAGAGAACACAGTGTAACAAAGACAGCATAACTGAACTAAAAGAGAGCATAATGTAACTAACAGAGAGCATAACTGAACTATAAGAATGAATATTGTAATTAAAGAGAGCATAACTGAACTAAAAGAGAGCATAATGTAATGAAAGGGAGCATAACTGAAGTAAAAGCATAATACAACTAAAAGAGAGTATAATGTAGTTAAAGAGAGCATAACTGGGCTAAAAGAGAGCATAATTTAACTAAACCTGTTCATTATTCTACCCACTGGTGTCGTGTCGAAGAAAGACATTGGTGAACGAAGAATGCATTCTAACATAGAGTTATGTAGTATACCGGACGCTCTAACCATCCTTGTTAAAGCAAGTGCACCAAATGCAAAGATGGCACCGCCTGGAACATATGAAATGCTTTTTTTTTAATTAATTCATCTTTATGCAGTATTTTTGAAGGTTCGTTTTTACCTACAAAGATAAAATTTGAGCTTTATTTTCTAGACTCTATAATACATAGGAAAAAACATTAATGGTTCTTCTATAACAAACTTATTTAAAGTACTAAGGGCATTATTTATTAGAACGCTTATAAAACAAGTTTCAAAATAACAAAAATGTTGCAAATGATTATGGGATAGTCGACAATTCATTTTTTAATTATGAAGTTGCTTAATTAACTGTAGTGAAGCAAGATTTGTTTCTAGATGAAACGTTATTAAGTCCAACTATGTAAGTTATAAAGACTGAATAATGTTGAATCATTTATGTCCACAGTTCAAACAGTGCAGCTAAATAATTGTTAATGAATTAAGCACGATCTGAAAATGTTTCTATGACATCAACATTTAAAATTAGAACCTGAGATAGCGACACAGGTCATCAAGTGCACTGCATATGTCAGTCACATTTTTTATTGAAGGTTAGTCATTGGCCAATCACGTTGACCATCATTTGCTTCAGGCACTTAGTAGTACAGTTGCACCTATTTAGAATTTTGTATGGAAATCGAAATACTACTTTGCTTACATGTTGCTACTTTTATAGCAAATTATTTCACATTCAGCGCTAATAAGCAACATCAAACATGTTCTTAACCCATAATTCAAACGATAAAGAAACTCATGTTTGCCTTTTCTAATGAAATGAAATTTGTTCGTTTCTTGGGCACAAGTGGTCCGTTTTTAAAAGAAATTCTGATCACATATATAAGATTTTATTATGTAATATCATATACTAGTAATATACCTTGAATAACTCCAATAACGGTATACCATACCAAATAATACACATATCTATTTTCGTATTCCGATGTATGCCCTAACGATACATTCTTCATAAGTTCGTCTTCTGTCCAGTAGGTTAACCAGTAATTAGAAAAGACATTTAAAGACTGGAACGCCACCATAAATACCATTACAAATATCAGAGCTATATAACCCATGGATTTGGCGTACTTTTGAAACACTGCGAACTTAACCTGAAGAAAAAATGACATATGAGCCGCGTCATGACAAAACAAAAATTACGGGTTTGCGACCGGCATGTATCAAGACCAGCCTGCGCATCCGCGCAGTCTGATCAGGATCCATGCTGTTCGCTTACAAACCCTATTACAAGTAGTGAAACTGATAGCGATCAGCACGGAACCTGATCAGACTGCGCGGATTTCTCATAGCCTCTATAATCAAGCTTATCTTAATTATTAACGTGTTCCTCCTCTACTAACCTTGACATTGTTTGATATGTTCATGTTAACGCTTTATTTCGTATCCTTGGATTAATAGAATACCAGAATTAAAAGAATTTCAGCCAGATACAGAAACGGCAATGCTTTAAGACACGGGCGTGTGCGCGCCTGTTTTGGCAATGTAAGGTATCTTCACATACCGCTCCCTTTTGAGACTGTTCTTCTTGCACCAGACGACTCATCAACTGATCGTTCTTCTTCATGTCTTTATTTGAACCAGCTTCTTTTGTAAACGACATTCCAAACGACTTTTCCCGCTCACTTGATTTATGTCTTCGTCTAAATGTTAACAACAAAACATGTCAATTAAGTCCTCACTAGAAGTATCAAAAATACATGTACATTTTAACTCATAAATATGACATTTGTACATATTTATTCAATTTTAATCTTTTTTCTTTGATTCCATTATCTTTCGGTCTTCGCTGCAAAATGTCAAAAGAACGAAAGCTATGGCGATTCAGAAATGACTTTCATTATTTTTTAAGGCAAATGAAAGATTTTATCTAATAAAATAATTATACACTCTGTATTGTGGAGAATCAAGAAATATATATACATATCATATAAATATATATTCCTCGTCATTATCTATTAGGCAATACATTTTTAAGTGTTTAATTAAAAGTAATGATGCAAGTGTACAGTTACCGGAAACAAATTATTGAAATGGTAAAAAAATCTCGAACATGGGAATCCGATGTCGATAGAAAAAATTCCAAAATTGATAAATGATTAGCGACAATACGGGTTAATATCTTTCAAATATATTAGATCTATATGTATATTATGCACATGCATAATAAATACTATAGTTTCCGATCAAACGCTTACTATGCGAGTTAAAAAAACTAAAAAAGGTTATAAATGTTGAATTATGAACGTCAATAGTTCAAACAGTACAGCTAAATAATCGTTAATGAACTAGGTACGCACTGAAAATGTTTATGTAACAACCTCTAAGATAGCGACAAAGGTCATCAAGTGCAAGTATTTCTTTTATTGTTATAGTTTCCTTTAAAAGGCCAAAAGAGCTAATGCAACGTCGATTTAGAAACGGCATTCAAAATTATTTACGGCAAATGATAGATTTTATCCAATAAAATAATTATATACTCTATTGTTGAGACTTAAGAAAAAAACATATCATTAATATTATATTCCTCGACATTTATCACATCACAAAAAAAACAGCCAAAAGAATATATTGCTTATTAACTGTATTTATTTTAAGGGGAACGGTGGCCTAGTGGTTAAGGTGTCTGCCCCTCAACCCAGAGATCATGGGTTCAACCCAGAGATCATGGGGTCGAGCATTACATTGGTCAAGACCACGTTTCTTCATATGACACCAGTACTGGTTGGTTCCAGAAAGAAGACTCGAAAGTGATTAATATAAGTTGCAAGAACTTATTTCGCAATCGAGTTTAAATACATAATTATGTTTAAACCAACTGTATTTATTTCTTAAGATTTGGCGATATTTTTGTCAACGGCTGAATCATAAATATAAGGCATTTTGTAACAAAGTTCTATGTATGTCCCGATTATCACGACATTCTAAATAGTCTTAAGAAAATGTAATTATTATATGTATTTTGTCAACATAAGCCCATAGAATATTGGCGACCAATATTAATGTAACAATCTAATATACAACTTATTTGTTTAGATAATAAAACGTGAAAAGTGTTCAAATGTTTCTAGAATCTTAAGAGCAATAACAAAATTTTCATTCCACCTCCCTATAAACCTTTTTATAGATTCTGAAATGTTCATGTTCGTCAGTTCGTCCGTTTAGTCCATATGTCTTAATGGCAACTCAGATGTAATCACACACATTAACCTTTATATAGCTCTGTATGGTAGCTCTATGGCTGAGTGGTATATGTCACTGATAACCAAAACTACATATGACGTTCGCAGATGTAGGTTTACAGTCCATTATGGACTTTGTGTTCAAGACCAGGAATTATCCCGCAACAATGCAGAAAAGCATTAATTTTGAAGCACGAATTGGTGATAAGTTATCTTCATGCAATTTCCACGGAGTATAACTACACTATAAATTTTTTAGCCATAAGTGGTAAATGAGATAGGGGCCGACAAAGGGGGTATCAAAGCGGGAAAAGCGACAAAGGGTCGAAACATTAATAGTCAAAAAGAAAATTATTTTTAGCTTATAATACTTTTTTTTAGATCGTTTTTATAAAAGCATAAGCATATAGACACACTTTCGAGTCCGATCCTTGAACTAACCTGTACCAAACAGTTATTCGCATGCCCCTGACGGGGTTTGAACCCATACGGTCAGCACTCTTGAGTCTTCAGATTATTATTCCGAAGCATTAACCTCATAGCCACACTTTACTCACTTAAGTATTTCATTAGAACTCGGACATTTCTAAAGGATTATAGAATTAAGAAGGTAATGCCTTGTAGATAAAATGTTTTAAATATGTTGTTCATGTTAATCAAAGTTTGTTAGTTATAGCTGAAAATCCTTTTTACCTTTTCGTAGAAGATTTCGGCGGTGTTATGTCATCAGGAATGATGCTCGCCGTGTGAACTGTAACAGATAAAAACTTATTTTTAGAACATCGGATTATTTTAAAAAGATAATTACAAGATATTTAATAAAAAATAATAAAGCTCTTTTTTTCTCCAATATCTTTAAAAACAAACTGCAGTATAGTGTATGGTGTATCACAACGCAATGAAATAGAAATTGCATGAAATCACGAATTGTGTGCAGTCCGCAGTCAGCTTATACCAGTTTAGTGGCAAACTTATTTATCATTAATGTTTAACTTTTTATCGCTTGGATTTGAATCCCGCTTTCAATATATGTGGTTGAACTTGAGGCCGATCAATTAATAAAGTAATGCGCATAAAGGCAGCTTGACCATCTATGCCCGCAGTGCAGAAACTTCGCCATATGACTTATAGGGAAGATGTTCCAAAAGCATTTATTAAACCTAAAAAATCACACAGGAAAATTACCATCAGTGTCATCGGCATCCGACTCCTCATCATTTTTTAGTATGTTTGAACAAGAAATTTGCAAAAACCATCCCCTTTTAAATTAAACTCTTCAACTCCTGTTTCTATTATCCTTTGTATCACTAAAAATTTTTTCTACCTTTGGGACCATGTTTCCATGGTCATAGAAACGTGTCTGGAAAAAAACGAACAAAAGTATTGCAAGAAGAAGAACTAAATAGCATATAATGATACCTACATAAATAAAAGAAGATAGTCAAATATGAATTCGCACTTCATAAGTGTTAATTCTTGAAAAAATTTGGGGGAAACCCCTGAAAAAACTCGACAAAATTTCAAAAGGGAAATTAATGTCCCAAACTATAAAGTTCAAAAAATTACGTTCAAATGTTTGTAAAAAATTTCCCCGCCATTAAAAATTTGGTACGCATAAATTTTTTTCTCAAAATTAAAGTAAACCCTTCCCTTTAGAACCCTGGGGGTCCCAAAGACGTTCTGAAAGATGTTTCCACTGAGAGTCAACCCCCTTAGTGGGTCACTAAAAAATAAATATAGCGTCCGAATATACAGCTCTTGCTAAACTTACTCGTTGTTTCTGGCCACCACTGATGTTTATACCCTGTGTTATAAATATAACAAACATATTTTGAACATATTACCAGTATGGAATATGTCATTTCTGTGTAATTTGTGAAATACAGAATGTTATAGGAAAAATATAATAAACAAGTTTGACAGGAAGCATATACGGGTATCTTCATATAGTTCAACTCATTTTTCAAGATAATTAAAATGCGCATGAATAATATTTTCACCTATATCTGTATACTTTAATGTGCAGGGCTTACCTTTTCACCTATTTCCGTCATATCACCGCCGGACAGCATTTCGAGATCAGGCACCATTGCACATCCGGTCAGAACTTTGTTGTACCTATCAAGGTCCCATTCATTACCAAAGATGATATTATCACGGACTGTTAAATTTTGAATCCACGCTTCCTGTGGAACATATGCTAGTTTACCCTGAAAAAAAACCCAATAACATAAAGTATGTTAGCACAAACAATGTACATGACATCACATATTACATCATTGAATAACTTGATACTTTAAGAGTCCTTTTTCATTTGAATTATTTATACATATTGATCCCAAGTGGGCCTGAACGTCCTGTCGGTCCAGGATTGTACTTCATCGGCAACGTATTGTCATGATGCCGAACTACTTTTTCGCTGCTAACGACATTTATATTAAAACTTTAAAAAAACCTTCGAAGCGCCACCGTCACGTGTTATTAACGACAGATCAACTAATCATCAAAGGTACTAAGGCTGGTTCTCCGCAACAAGCATGCCTCGGGAAGAGTTTAGAAAATGATTCCAATGTATACCTTAATATGGTATTTTATTAAACATCATGTCCGAAAAAACTGATCTACTTTGTTATAAATACGGACTGACCAGTTTCTGTTTCTCATACATTTTTGGGGGTGGGGGATAAGAACGATATCACGAATAAATCTCGCGATACGTCGCATACAGGAGAGTCATCTATATGAATAAAAAGACTTGAAGTACCTTTTCATATATTTACCTTTATATTAACATTTCCTTTTAGTTTTTCCATTTCTCCAAGAATGGAAGATATTAATGACGATTTCCCACATCCTACTTGGCCAACTACTGCATAAATTTGTCCTTCGCGAAGTTTCAAATCAATACTGAAATAAAATGTAAAACATTCATTTTTCTTCATATATTTTGACCTTCTTTGCTTTTAGGTTTGATTCTTAAATTTTATTGTTTCCTTTGATATATATATACCGGCAAATTTGCTTAGAAATGTTTCTCTGAAGCTATGCTCAACAATAATCTACCTGCATGTTGCTGAACATCCATATATATTATTTCATATAATTTTTTAATTGCATACGTAAATGTATTTTAAATTTTGCATAAATTACACGAAGTTTGTCAAACTTATAATGGAAGATTACTTGCATAGATTTAAATATACTACAATTACCCTGTAAGAGTTGGTTTTGGATCGTTTCTGTCCCACGCAAATGACCCGTTTTCTATATTTATGCTGTATTCTTGAAAAATAAATATGATTACTCGTACAATACGGTAATGAGGTAAACGAAACAATTATCTATATAAACTATAGGTAACCAAGCAACTCAAATAGAAAAAAGCTCTATACAATCTTGAAAATAAGGCAACCTTAACAACTACAACGTTGCTTTCTTGAAATATACTCGTCTAAGAGTTTTCTTCTGAATTTCTTATCATATATTGGACACCAATTTATACTTAACTGCACGTACAGCTGCATGTACGTGCTTATATATTTCAAAGATATGGTTGTTATTTTGTAAGTAACGTTTAATTTATTTGGTCTTTTGCGATCATTGAATCTGGTACATTTAGTACCACATATCACAGTTGGTGTAATTATCATTATCATCATATTCATTTTATAATTATTATTATTATTATTATTATTATCATTATTATTATTATTATTATTATTATGATAATATAATAATAAAACTAATAAATTATAAAATGAATATAATGATAATGATAATTACACCGAATGTGTTATGTGGTACTTTTAAACACGAAGCAATTCTACTATCCACTTACACATTTTTTAAATATATGACAACTGAAAACTTTAAATACCTCCCGCTTCATTAGTAGAAATATTGTCTTCGTTGATATCTTCTTTCCATAAAAACGTTTGAATTCTCGTCAGGGATACATAGCCCTTGAATAACAAGCATTGTAATTAAAATTAAGATAAAAGAAAACCATATACATGATACAATTAACATCTCTCAATGTATATATATAATGTGACATACACTGAATTCTCTTTAGCGTAGTACTTCTTAGTATAATTTATACAATTGTCTAAATTGAGACACTTTTATCCTCTTTTGACAATAATAGTAACATGTGTGACATTACAGAACTGCTGTATAAATGAAATGAATGTGAACTTACACTGTATAATATACTATCAAAATACATGTTGAATAAAATTGCAACTTTAAACCATGCATTGTAAATAATTCATTGTAAAAACCAGTGTGGCTTAATTTTAGCACGCGTATGATTATAATATGGAGGCGTAAAAATAACACAGTTGGGGAAAGTGCCGTGATGATCACACGTACGGTCTCATAGGTACTTTAACGTACTTGAATTATAGATCATTTTTTCAAAAATGCATATTTTTTGGAATACTGCCCCTGTTTCTATTTTAAAGAACTTAAAATCGTACTTGTATAACACCGTTGATCACAAACGGTGTAAGGGTTATTGGTCCACGCAAAATGTTGACTAAAGAAAGCACAACAAAAGCCGTCTGGGCATCAAGATAATGTACCGATTGCATCAACGTGTACACCAAAACCAACATATAATTCACCTAGATAATAAACAGACATACGAGGTGATAATGTTAAACCGGAAATACATGAAATATATATTAAGGGATATCGTCTGCAATTGTAGATAAAGGTTAGTGTAGCAACGGGGAAATACTGTACCAACTACAAGGCAGAGTATGAAGCCATCATGACAGCTCTGAAAGTGATTGAAGAGTCTCCACGAGGACTGCCGCAGATCGTCATATTAACGGATGCTCTGTCGGTACTACAGGCCCTAGAACACCATCAGCTGCCTGAACTATCAGATGTTGCTATCTTCGCATGTCACAAACCAGACAAATAGCACTCCAGTGGATCCCCGCACATTGCGGCATCCCTGGAAATGAAAGGCTGATAAAACTGGCAAAGCTAGGAGGTGAAGGTGATCAGCCCATGAACCACATCAGCTACAAGGAGAAGACAACAACAATCAAAGCAGCCATGAGGTGCAATGAGGTGCCAGTCAAACATGGATGACTACCACTACCTGGACAGGAAGGAGCAATTAATTATCTTTAGGCTCCGCACAGGTCATAACAGGCTGAACGCACATATGTACAAAATAAAACTAGCTGCCTCTCCTAAGTGTTCCTGTGGCCGTGACAACCAAACAGCTGAACATCTCCTACAACGATGTCCTCTCCTGTAACAACAGAGAAGAGCGGTGTGGCCAGTGGAGACCGGGATACAAACGAAACTACACGGCACAATGGAGGAACTGCAGAAGACTGCAACCTTCATCGATGTGACCGGCCTGAGATTGTAGCGGTTAACGAGAAGAAGAAGAAGAAGATCGTCTGCTATGCGTCTGATAAAAATGATCATGTTTAAACTGTACTTTGACAATATGATTAACAACCCGACCATTTTGTATAAAAAAGAAATAAATCGATTTAAACGAAAGACACAAAAATGCCAGGCTATTTACTTTGTCTACGTGACTTTTATTGGCATTGTGATATAGTGCAAATGTCCATAAACTGTTTAACCTTCATATGTAAGACAAATTTTGAAAAACAAGATCAAAATGTACTTTACTAAGTGATGATTCACTTATCATGCGTTCATATTTCATATATACGTGAACATTTTTATATGCTGCAATATGAGTTGGATACATTTTTAGTTCTGCATTTTAAAAAGTAAATTCCTACACAATGATGTACATTAATCGATATATCTGCTGCTTATTTACAAAACAATTGTTTGAATTTTGAAGGAAAAAGAACCTTCAAAAATATCTGTATTTGTATACATTCATTAAAGCTAATTATGCTTGCATTCAATCATTTTTAAACGGATAAGCACCTACTTAAATATCAGCATAATGTTTTGTTCCCGACAATTTATTTTGTTTACGTACAAGATACATGTATATGTGTATTAAATAATACAGACATTTTGCGTTACAGCTTGTTCGATAATAGAATATAATATTATGAAAACAACATATTGTTGCATTTTATTAATTTAAAAGTATATTTTACTAGATGAAGCTCTATGCCCTTAACTGAATAAAGGGCAGATTTAACCTTACAAAAGACAAGGTCATTCTCTAGAAACAACAACAATTGTTTTGTAATTATGATTTATGCTAATTATGGATTTACAAAATCACCCCAGAAGAATAGCGCTCAATGTGAATAATTGCTTAAAAATATGAAAATGTAATCAAAGTGGTAAATTGACTTCTACACATATTACTATATCTCTATAACTTTATCACTATAACTGTACTCATTGCCTAAAGAATCACAAGGATCAGACATGATATGGCCAATGAGTAACTCTTTCGAAAATCAAACAAGATAATTACATTAAAATTAAAATATCTTTAAAATAAAATGAATTTATTTTTAAGTTTAAGTTGCTTTAAAGTTTAAGGACGATATAAATATTACCATGAAGGGGCTGTGAATTGAAAATAAAATGGCGACAGCTGTCAGCATGGCATATTTCCACAATCTTGATAACTCCTCGGCACGTATAGCCGTCACTTTCTTTTGAAACGGAATCTCCCATGTGTACATCTTTAAAACCTAAATGTGAAATAATAATACTCAAAACCTAGATGTGGAATTATAATAATTAACTCTTATATGAGAAATAATGATAATGAAAACCTTTATGTGAAATAATAATAATCAAAATCTACTGTATTATAATAATGAAAACCTTTATGCGAAATAATAATGATCAATACCTATATGTGAAATAATAAAAAATAATGAAAACCTTAATGTAAAATAATAATGATCAATACCTATATGTGAAATAATTATAATAAACACGTATTGGTTGGTTACTAAATCATTCTGTCGTTAGTTAAATGTCATTTTATAAGCAAAACATAAATGGCACCGTGTCGAATTTTTACTTTAAACTTTGACTTATGCGTATTGTCTTTTTTAAGTTTAACAAATGAGACTATATTGAGCTTTCTTTTAAGAACGATTCTTAATTACTATTTGTACTATATATCCCTAATTTTTATGTAGATACTTATTTCTTGGTATATAGACTCTCTCAAACCTACTGTACACATTTATGACAGAAATATGAACTAAGTGTCGAAAAAATTGCCACATAATACAATAATCAGCACATTCTAAGACAGGTATACGGGTATCTGTCGTGTATACATAGAACTGTTGATTGGACGGATATACCCGCCTAGTAGGCAGCGAATAAATATTAAATTAGAAATGAATTTGTATATAATATAATACCTTTATACCATTGATTACTTCATTCAAAATTTTCACTCGTTTACTTTTGTTACGTAGAATCTGTATTTGCAGACGTTGCTGAAGTCTTCCCAGAATTCCATTTATTATAATAGCCAACAATACAACCGCTAGTCCACCAAACATAGCCACGCCCATAAACGTCCATAGTTGTACCATAGCAACTGTAAAGTGAAAGGTTATGTTCAATCTTAACTCACAGACAGCTTATTAAACCACCATGGTATCAAGCCGACCTTCCCAATCACGACCAAACAATCTGACAAAAGGTTGTTAAAGCTAAGCCTTTTGATTTAAAATCCCCTTTTTATAACATAAATTATAATTTCATGTAATACTTTCATGCACATCAACTAGACTAAATCACATTAAATGAAAGAGATCAGGTACAAATTTATCGAGGTCATTATGAATTGTTTGATGTATCCTTTAAGCTATTCTTAATAATGCTCATACAACGGTTTAATCGAACTTACTCGCCATAATAGAATATGAACGTCAATTCAATTTAATTATTCAAAGGCTATTTTGCACACAATGTGCGTTTTAGTTATATCTTAATCCTCTTAAGGTGACCCAAGATACTACGGACCTTAAATTTCCCAATCAACTTGATTTCAAAGGTCTTAACATTGTACATAGTAAAGTTTAGTGAGTTTCCTATGATCATATAACTATACTTGCCAATCGTTACGAAAGGTAGAGACACTATATGATGGGAAAATGTAAAAGCATCCTGAACTCTTTGACAATCTACTGACATCAAGTTCACAATTTCTCCAACAGTAGATGATTTCTTGGCAGAATTTGAAAGCGTCAAAGCCTAAAATAAATATACATGTATATAAATAGTAGCAGATACGAATGACAATTGTAAAGAAATAGCTTTTAATCGTCTGCTGAACCTTGATCAAAATGTAACGAAATTAAAATATTAACAAAATATCCACAGATTGAAATGTTTAAGCACATTTAGACTGCTAAAAAATAAATGTAATCAATGTCGAATTAAGTTCTCAAAGGTGTGATAGCATATACATGCTTCCTTCAAGAATTTCATATTATTTTGAGGAGTGCCCTTGATAATGTTGTTATAACTTTTGGCCTCCAACTTTTGTATATTTACATTAAAGAATTAATCATAAATAGTGTATCATAAAATATGTTTGGTTGGGTGTTGGTTACTACCTTAATTTGATTCTATATCTTATGATAAACTGAATCTTATAATAGCTAATACCTTTCGATAGACTGCACCAATCAAAGCTGTTTTTATTGTAAGTCCTAGACCAATCATATTCTGCAGACATGTCTGCCATACTAGAGACTTGATCATGCTGGTAACAAAAAGGGCCACAGCATACGTAAATCCTATCCAAACAGGTAAAGCATCATCGCCATTTTTCTTCTCTATTACGTCGATAATAGCACTGCAATATGTAATCAAGTTATAACATAATATCATATCTTACTAAACAAAGAAACGAATGAAACAAAACAGAGGAGGTAGGGAGAGGCGTAGGAGTATAAACAACAAGAATCGCGAAGTGGGTGGAATCAACAAACAAAAGAGTAGCTGTTAAGGACAAGTATGGCCCCTCGGACGAAAAGTCCCAATTGATAAATGTAGACACTGATTATGATCTTTTCTTCTGCTTTACTTCTTCACAATATTAACCCAAAAAAACCATAAAATCTCTGGAGGGGACATCTGACTTTAATCAACTGTATATGAACTTTAACTCGTCAACTTTTAAAATTAAAATTGATACAAGAAATGAATGGAATAAAACATAAAGGACCGAACAAATGGAAGCTATGAAAGAAAGACCAAAGGAAGCTACGAATTTGGAACGAATGAACGAACGAATTAAGGATTTTTTTAGGGAGGAAGGAATGAAGGAAGGAAAGGAAGGAACGAAGGAAGGGAGAAAGGGGGAAGGAACGAAGAAACGAACGAAGAGTGGGTATGGAAGAAAGGAACGAAAGAATTATCAAAACAATTGATTGATCAATTAAAATGCAGGAACGACCTTCACTTGTAATTACACTTCCATAACTGAAAAAAGTATAAACAAACCAATAAAGTCTAATACATTTGACCCTTATTTCACCTGCACAAAATCTTCAATGTAAATTTTGAAAGAAATGAAAGAAAACAAGTGAAATGTTGAGGTTAACCTTAAAATAAGTGGTTGCATGAGATTCACTGCATCGCCAATTATTTTATATCCGCATGCCTCGACCCACATCCAACCGAATGATTTTATTACAACTTTGAAAATGGAAGGATTTTCTCTACCATCAGCGTCTACTGGTACAGTCCCGAACGAAACGTTATTAGTACCGTTGTCATCACTGTAAACGTTGCCTAGCAACGGCGTTCTTTCTGAACCAAAGTCCTTACTGTATCGACTGTATGAATGGGCGTGATCTTTAGCTCTTGAACTATAAAAAACGAGAAATATTAAGTAAAAAAATGGCATGTACAAAGTAACATGTAGATAGTGTCTCTTAAAGACCAATTAAGTTTCTAAAATGCATCAAGAAAATTTAACTTTGGTTGTTTTGTTCTAGTTTCCAAAAAGTTACTCACATTGGCCTGTACCTTCATGTGCTTTCTTTGCTTTTTACAATAAGTACATTTATAGTGATTTTATGTTTTATATGGAAGTCAACTTTTATGTCAAATTGTTTCACATTCAGTGCAACTTTTTCAGGTGATAAGCATATAACATGTTTTAAAACCATTACTGGAGTTTTAACTCATGTTTGCCCTTTCTCGGGTAGGTTAAAGTGTACATATGTATTCGTTTCCTAGGCATAATGTGCCTTGATACTTAAAATGATTTATAGGAAAATTAATGCAAAGTGTAGAAAAAATTCTT
Organism: Ruditapes philippinarum; assembly: GCF_026571515.1. Lineage (NCBI taxonomy): Eukaryota > Metazoa > Mollusca > Bivalvia > Venerida > Veneridae > Ruditapes > Ruditapes philippinarum. The sequence continues at coordinate 90,152 of NW_026859247.1, forward strand.
TTTTCGTGACTCTTGAACTATTATGTTTTCAAACTGTGTATACAGTTGAAAAGAGACATAATGATTTATTTCTCTTCTGCCAAAATGGTTTGTTTGCCCTGATGGTTTTTTTCGAATATCTTGCCCATGCTTTATTACGAAAGATGCTAATATACTATATGTATATTAAGATAATCTGTTATAAAATCATTATCTGAGAGTAAAACTTACATTTTTAGTGCTTTCAGTTTATCTTTAGTAAATTTCCAGTTTCTAAGAAAATGTCCGACCACTCGCTTGCTCTGAAGTCGTCTCGTCTGCGTCCACAAATCTTTGCTAGTCAATGTCTGTTTATATGCCTTCACGATCAAACTGAAATTCCGGCAAATACCTAATTTATTATTTGCCTTTCATTCTAATATTTTCAAACAAGAAATACTACATAATTATGAGAGGTCACTTTTTACATCATAGAAATATCTATTTAACATAACTTACTTTGATATATAACCATTATTTATAAGATATAACGTTAAATGTAAATCGTTGTTTTTATAAGAATATACTTTTAAATGTAAAATCAAAGGTGTCCCTTTAGAAAGGTTTGTCTGTGTATAAGTGTGTGTGTGTGTATAAGAAGCCATTGTAGAACCATTGCCATCGTAGTTGAATTTTCTATGTATATATAACATTTATATTCTTCTGTAATCTACGATAATTATGATGTCATCATGCGGAACAGGAAATGATGTAAAGACTACAAGTTACTAAATGTATTATGATTTTTCTTACGATGTTATCCAGGAAAATGTTATTTTGTTTAAAACTGAAGCATTTTCTTCTGGGCATGGATCTGACTGTAATGAAAAAGGTCGGAAATAAATATTATACAAATGTTTCACGTAATTTATGTCAGCCAATCACAACGAACTATCCCTGTAGGCTATAAAATCATTGGTGTCTGACTGTCATTCCGATGTGCTTTGATTTGTAGGTTTTAGTAAATTTAAAAATATTGAAATACTTAAATGTTTGAAAAATGAAGGTATTTGTAACAAAGGTATGTGCAAACCAAAAAATGGTAACCTGGTTTATTCAATTAATGTTAATGTATATGTTAAGTAATGGCAACGAGCATAGATTCCACTTTGCTCAACTTTTTAATCTGTACTAGGATTTTCAATGCCCAGAACCGAACCAGAATATTGCTGTCGTGTCTAAACAAACTATAGGGAATAAAGACCGGGAAGAACATATTGTCAGTAGTGTTTCTGTCTCCGTGTATTTTCTGCGTCGGTTTGTAACGAAACAAAACCAAACACACATGTAATTTTAAGAGGGATGATATTCTTTCATGTGTAGTAATAGCACAGCGCCAGAATAATCTGTCCGGCAAATACCGGAAAAATGATGGCAAATACTCCGTGCATCTACCGGAAGTCAAGCTGAAAACAAACAGCCAACGGCCAAAAAATCAAATGATACTTACGTCTAAACCATGATACCCCCTGTTTTTATACTGATCGGCGAAACATCGCAAAATCACCTGTATACACAGAAAACCAAACTCTATACAATGGAGTGTACTTTTAGAACACCACACCTGAAAAACAAATATTCAAAATGTTTTAAAGAAAAAATTACTTTATTGAATAGTTTGTGGCAGGGTAAAAAATTTAAAACTAAAGCAATACTCTTAGTGACCGTTTACCTTTACTGGTGAAAGCACAAAAAAACTACAGAAACACTTATAAAGCGATTTTTTTGTTTTACTTTTTTCAGGTAGAAAAACTGAGTTCCTGGCGTAATTTGTAACCACTACGAAGTCAGTGGATCCTAGACATTTAGCCTCAGAAACCGCCTAAAACTATACACACAACTGATAGACTTAATATTATTTAAACTTCAAAATGTGAAAACCTAAGAAACATAACTGAAGTTTAACAATTGCACTTTCGCTATTAAAGCACTGGCAAGGGTAAAAAATGCAAAAGGTCCTTAACCGAATGTTTTTGGTGGTCAAGACTTGTTCGTTTTACCTGTTCGTTTTACTTTATTTTGATTTCGGCATCATGACTATGCCAAAATCAAAATTACCTTCGTAATGGCCTCAATACATTTTATTTTCATATCCTTTTTTTAATTTAACTAAATTTACCACTGGAGTTTACTTACCCCTGCAGACGATACTGAATATACTGGAACAATAGCTGCTACTGTTGCTAGTAACCAGAAAACAAAAGGGACTCCGGACGATTTCACTCCAAGAATACGCATGTAATGCTCGAGTACCAAAATTAAAATCTTAAATAAAACGTTTAGGTGTATATGAAGAACATTATAAATTTTATTTCAAAGAAGCAACTTGGTGTCCTGAACAAAAATTAACCTGAAATGGCAATTATTCCATTTGCCACAATTAACATTAGAAATACGAAGGAGTAGAAATAAATCGAGTCAATAAATATGGTAAGATTTTTGTGTTATTAGTACAATATGGGAATATTTTTGGACAGCTGGAAAATCATAAATGTCATATAACTTTTTAAATCCTTATCCAATTGCGGGAATCAAAAGTAGATGATCAAATTATGTACTCTGGTGAGACTATTGATACAACAATTAATTAAAAACCATACACGTATTTAAGATGAAAGATATTTTATAGATAATATATATTATATTTCATAAGAATGTTAAAATAATAAACATATTTCACTGTATGTGGCCAAGCGACAGAATGGTTTTCTTAATGACACAACGATTTTAACAGTAAGATTATCGTTCTAATATGTTTTTTTTATTAATTATGGATATCTCAGTAAGGTCATACGCATTTCAGTCATCTAATGCAGGATATATTGGATACTACAGCGTCCAATACCAGAATATATATATTGGACGGTCAAGTGGTACGAATCAGATGAAGTCACTGGATGTCAATAATGGATATAAATTAATAAACAACATTGTGGCCAATCATTTAAATTTTGAGCAAGTAGCTAGTAGTAAATCAGTTTTAACTGTTAAACGCCTAATGTTTACATTTTTGCAATTTAAGGTTGAATAACTTTTTCACGAAATTAACGTACAAACGTTGCGGCTTTTATACCGTCAGCTAAGTAGATACCCGAGGGGATGTTCATATCACTGGTGCACCTGTACCCGTTACCCTTTGTTAGCAAAGCGTCTGTTATTGCCAAACAAAACAAAAATACTGTCAAAATCTGAAAAACAAATTAACATAATTGGATATTCATTGCGTAATAAGGTATTGAATCGTGAATAAATTTAAAATACATAGATAATGTGATATACATGTATAAGTGAAATGCTGTACTCTGAAACATTTTATGAACATTTTTGTTTTTATTGCCTTCATATCTTTTTGAAAGTATCTATGAAAACAAAGATAAATTACGGGTCAATATTGACCATACGTTTAGTTACGTAAAATAACGAAACTGGACGTGTCTTCCAATGGATTCTTTAACTTATAAACTATTAAGCTACTGGTAAGTATTAACCAAATGTTAAAACTCATCAGGTACGATATTAATATATTCATGGTCAGCTATATAATCATAATATCATACATGTATAATTATATCAGATCTTTTATCATATATTTAAAGTCTTTATAATTACTAGTCTTGTAATGTCTTCTTTTATGTTCAAAAACCATTGGTTAAAATAGGATTTTGCATTATAGAGTCTACGTGTTATTTTTGATGCTTTGATGTTTTGTCTTAATAAGTAATTGTTATTATTATTATTATTATTATTATTATTATTATTATTATTATTATTATTATGTATTAATTAAAGTCAAACTTATCATTGTTATGTAAACTGTCATGTAGACGATATATTACCGTTTTAGTTATGATCAACGGCGTCCATGGTAGCGGAGGATCATTGTCCCTCTTTTTTAAGTACAGAAGATATGGTATTAAAGTTATCCATAAGTAGCCATATGGTATCCATACTAATACGGTGTCTTCAAAACAGGGACTAAATTCTGGTTTAGCTTGAAGTGCTTTGTCAGCATCCTGGAAGGTAACGAGACATTTCATATTTCAGACATAAGTATTTCATGTCATATTTCAGACATAAATAACAAATCTTATATTTCAAACAAATATAAATCATTTCTTATTTCAAATATATATGGAACTCTTCTCCTATTTTAGATATATATAGGACCTTACATATCTCGTATTATTTCAGACATATTTCAACGAATCTTATAGATAAATATAACGAGTTTCATATTTCAGACATATAAAACAACTCACATATTTCAGATATAAATAGGGTCTTACAGATATAACACATCTCATATTTCAGACATAAATAACAAACATCATACTTTAGACAAATAAAACACGTAAATTTCATATTTTAGACATATATATATAACACTTCTCATAGTTTACGTATAAATAGAGTTTAACCATCTAATTTTTCAGACATGAAGACGGAAATTTTATTTTCTGTTTTCAAATGTGCTAGAGTAACCTTTTGCACAAGTTGCGTAATTTAAATGACGTTATTAGTACATGTGCCTTTCCTATTGAATGACGACATATGTCATTGTGCCGTTATGAATAAAGTTAAATTCATACGCTGCTATAAGAAAAAAGTGCTAAACGAATATATATTAGTTTTCTTAATTTCTTTTCGAAATATCATTAATTTGATATATGCAAGAAAAGAGATATACTATCCTTTCGTATATATGTCATTGACAAATGATAATAAAGGTCATTGTCATCTAGTTTTGTGCCAGAAAAACACCTAAATTTATGAAAAATATGATAGTTAAAGAATTGCTTTATCTAGGCTTGATGATCAGCTCATAATTTAGCTATTAAGAATAAAGAAGGGATTCAAAGCACCTTTTAAATTACAATATAGTAATGTTATTGATATAAATATACTCATTTTTGAGTAAGATATCTTTATATTGCAAACAATTTTTGAAATTGAGGAAATTCTTTCTGATTTTGTTTAATTTGAATAAGGGAATGCACAAACTATGTTTTGAAAGCTGCATTCCGTATTATTGAAGTAAATAATTTGGCCTGCGAGTTTTTTTTAAAGATCCTATTATTTGTAGTGTTTAAAACGTAACAAAGCCTTTCTTCTCTATATGTCCTCATATAATTCTATATTACAAAAGTGACTGTAATATAATTCATCAGTATTTTCAAGTATAAATTTTAGCATAATATATTGATAGACTAGCAAATTATGTAACCAAGCAAACTTTCGCAAGAATAATTAAAATGTTCATGTCGACATTATGTTAAATACTGATATTTTACAATAATTTATAGCAACTTTTTTATATTGTAAACAATATTAAACAGAATTATTTAACATGATTTGATGATTTTCTCTTCGTATTTGATTTTGTTATTGTACCGCCAATGTATATATGTTTTATTGGCAATGAACATTAAGTTTTATGGGTTTTTTTCCAAATAAAATAATGAATGTATATGATTCGAAAAAAAAATCACTCCGAAATTAAGAATCGATAGGGTTTTTTTCCAGCTAATCTAGGGGTAAAAATCTTTAATAGTTAAAACTTCGAAAATGAGCGCAACATGTCGACACTATATATTGTGAACAGTAGAGCATTAGTTAAGTTATAACGGTAACATTTTTTTAGCTTTGACAAAAAAAAAAACATTTGTTTAGTTCCGGATAACATCTACTGTTTTGATAATTCTAACAGTTTCATACGAACCACGTAGTGTTTGTACTTCTGGGGCGGAGAATCTCTGGACCTTTGCGCGATCGTCCGAAATAAAGCCAGTAATACTCTTCTAGATGGAGTCGCCCGTATGCTTTTCCGGTGGCGGCACTCTTAATTCATGTAGATATATACCACAAAGACGGCATTATTAAATACATATTTTAACTATAACAAATACTTATATATTATATATATAGTTACCCATAATGGATATTCTCCACAGATCTTTTCAAACATTCCTCTTTCAGCTTTAAAAACATAAATTAAAAACGATTATGGAAACTTTGAACACCACCAATATTGTTCATGGCATAAATATCCACTCGGTCGATCAAAGAACAGAGGTAAATTACTAGGACGATGTATAAGTCAATTATTTTAATATAAACGTTTTCTGAGGTAATTATAAATATGTATATATCATTATGTATGTGTACTGTTTTCAGTTTTCATGTGCGTGAATATTTTAATATGTAGAATTAGTACTATATCACTATTATTAGTCACGACTTATTGAATAATTATGCGTGTCAATATAAGTAAGCTGTTCGTTTCGAATAAGTTTCATTCATTGTATTTTATCACAAAGGTCAAAAGAAACTCAGAACGCTTCCATATACAGTAATCCTTAAAACAATTATTAACCCTCTACCGGCTGGAACTTAAAGCACATAACCTTTGCCATCAGTATATGGCCTATCCTGAATATCCGGGCAACCTGAAAGGGTTCTATACTGTTGTTAACTCTTACTAACTTTAAAGGCACATTATGTCTCAGAAATCAGTAATTGATTATTCTTGTTGATACTGAAGTGAAGTAGGGGGCAACTTTTTACAGCTGCCACACAGCACTTGACACCCACTGTCCATTCAATAAAATTCAACAAAGAAAAACAGTGATACCCGTATAATAACTATTGAAATCGGCTTTCTAATTCTGAAAAATAAAGCACGGTTTGAGCAGTTGCCCTTTTATCGTAATCAAAACAGTTATAACAGTTACCGGTTATAAAATATTTTTCTTGCATATTATGCTCTTTTTCTGTCTTATTTCAGGAAAAACACTCTCTTCTTTCAAATCTCCTAAATTGACAGCAAAAGCATCAATCTTAGAGTATTCACACCTTGCCTCCTGTTCTAAAGATTGAATGATATATTTTTTGTCTGCATATTGAAGTTTATCGATACAAAATGTACAGATGAAATGCATGCATGCATAAAATAATTTCATACACAGTGCAAAGTGTTGCTTCGAAGTAGTGTGATATTTTCTGTTAGTCGAGAACCGAGAACTGAAATTATCACATATATTATGATAGTATTTGGTATTTCCGTTATGTAATTCTAAGATGACGAAGTTACTTAAGAAAATAAAATACTTTTTCACTTTATGCCATGTACATATAGTTAAACATTTCGATTCATAATCCTCGTTACATACAAGCGAAAAATATTTATACACGATCTTTTACACATTAATTTTACATATTAAGAAATAACAGATTTGTGTAATTTTATAACTTACAGTTTAATCGATACGTTTTCAACATCTGTTATCGAGTGATATTCATGTAAAACGTGTTTGTAATATTGTCTATAATGATGATGTATATATTGTATTTATACATAAATTGTAAATAATTATATGACTGCTTATAAAAATGTTATCTTCTTGGTAATATTTCTTTATTTCCTTTCATTTTTCACGTACATGTATTTTTAATACAATCCAAAGATGTATTTAAATCATTGTTTGACACTTTGCTACGAAATAATGTAAACTTTGATGATAACGTGATGTTTCATTTTATTTGAATGTATGTATTTTGTGGCCATGTGCATTTTCTACAAGTCTTATATATGAATACATGTATTAACTTAATTATATCCATTATGAATGCATTACAAACCCAAAATATAAGAATAAAGCGAACATCAAGGCAAAGAAAAATCGTTACTTTTTATTTTTCCATAGCCTGCGATGTACGATGAACACTATTCTTAAGAAATAAATGTACCAGGATAAAATATCTTTACATGGGAATGTTTGAATTTTATACTTGATTAAAGGAACAGTTCGGAAGTTTTATGTTATATAAATATAACATTATCATAACTTGCTTCTCTGACGTGAAAAAGGTCAAAGTAGTGAATAAAGACATCCACCCAACCACACCCCATCCATCCATCTGTCCGTCCGGGCGAACATCCGAGCTTCATTCCGTCCATAATCTAGCTGTCCGTCCGTCCATCCATCTATCCATGTCGTTTGTTGTTGTTGTTTATTTTCATATTTGGTTGTTTTTGCTGTCAGTTTATTGTTTTCGTGGACAGACTTTCCTTTCAGTTAACTTATAATTAATACAATCCTGTTTTCACAGTAACTGTTGTCAATAGTGACCACGTGTTGCTTTCGTAACCTTCCGTCGCTCCCTCTAATTAGAAGTGCAAGTAGAACAGGGATCAGCAAATATTATTATGTGAAAACCAACCATAGCGAAGAAGCTAGAAATATTCATCTTTTTTTTCTTCGTTTTTTTTAAAGTTTAATACTAGTAAATGTATAATAAATATTATAACAGTTAAAAGTGAAGTATATAAAACACATCGAATACTTGTCTATAAATAAAGACATATAAGTAGAAGATAAATTCGAACTTGTTTCCTTTATTTAAAGGTTTAAGGAGAATGGCAACAAAAGAGATTGTCATAGCAACAAGTAATCACGCGATGCCTCAATACCATCCGGTCAATCCCGCTCAATAAGAAGGTTAGTTGTTTGGGGCACATCTAGAAGGGCATTTACCTTGAACAAAAAGTGAATCAGTAACTGGTTATCACATGGCAAATTATAAAATAAATATTTATCTTCTATTCAAATAAGAGTTTCAGATATCATTTTCAAAAGAAATTTTACTCAGTTCAAAATCATTGCTCTGCTTTTATTTCGCCGGTGTTGATATCTTGTTTATGAGTATATCTTTTGTTAGTAGTTATTTTGTTGTTGTTTATCGGGCGCTTCCCGTAAATAAGAAATTATCGGAAATTATCAGGCGCTCCCCGTAAATAACACTTTCTGGTAAATAAAGTAATTACGAAGAAAAATACCAAAGCACTCAATTGACACCACAGAACGGAAATATGCGATGCTAGTAAAACATGCTATTTACATAAATATTTACTTCCACCATATTAAGACAGGCATAGACTGACATTTTAGTTACAGGACGTTCTATACATCCGGGTATTCGGTCCAGACTCTATATTGTCGTCTGCTCACTTCCTTGTGTAGATCTAAAAACTTCATAAGAAAGAAGTGAATGGCAGTGCCGATATCAAAGCAGAATTAGATCATAACACAACATCAGCTGGGAAAGGGATCAACAAATATTTATTTCATGCTTTCCAGTGTTTTATTGTAATATATCAGATGATTATATTCTGATAAACCACTAGTGAAATTTATAAAATATAATTTTCACAGTAGCCGGACTATATCTGAATGCGGATGAATAGAAAATCATAACGAAATGGAATAACAGGCAGAAATAAATGCTCTCATGCGTAAATTTTGCTTCTTTAGGAAAAGAAAGTCGATGTCACCATACATCATATTAGAAATGTAACAAAATTAGACAAAATTTAACAGAACTATATTTCAAAATTAATGATGTGACGTCATGATGTGATGACGTCACAAAGGAGAATGCGCGACGTTACGCGGCAAAATCAGTAAAAAGTACTTAAAATCACTTAAAAAAGCATGAATAAAAAGAAAATTTATTTGTTTTACATATAAGATTTAAATATATTTCATTCGTGAACACCAGCTATTATATTTTCACTCGTGGCTACGCCACTCGTGAAAATATGGCATCTGGTGTTCACTCAGTGAAATTATATGGCTGTGACTAAAAAAAGGATTGGAGCACCACACTAAATACCGTATTCCGGTATATACCGGACAAGGCGCTTGAATGATAAAATGCTAAAATCTTGCCTTTTTACCCAACGGAATGAACTAAAACAGGTCTAATTCATCTTATCACACCGAATTAAGTGCGATAATGAAGAAAAAATGTAAAAATATGCGAAAAAAACTATATTTGTCTATTTTGTGATCATGATTTCTGCAAGCGTCTAGAGGTACTGCTCCAATCCTTTATAGAGCTAAATCCAAATTATATTTCAATCTTACATGCAAAACAAACAAATATTGTAAGCTAAGTCAAAAACTGCTCAAATAACAACTTTTATTGATAAAAAGTTAATTCCACAATTTCTTTGTTCAATTCTGAAAAGCACTTAATTTGCTATGTTTAACAATAGAAGTTTCCATGAAAATATACAAAATGCTCTTGTCACTAGTTTTCGCGACTGTCAGGATTTAAAGCCAAAATGCAAACTGAAAACAGCCTGTCATGGCTACTTATATAGACTCTGAAATAGCCAGGACTGTCACAATTGACCAATCATAACATTCCATTTGGCCTGGCAGTCTGACAGGAAAGACAGGGATTTCTTAAAATGGCAGCCATATTGACAGGAATAATTTAGAAAATGTAAACTAACAAAGTTAACAAATAACAAAATATGCAATAAACACTTGAATTACATGCTTAACTTGATGCACTTAATATCTGGACCAAAACAATCATGGTTATAGCTTAGAAAAATGAACTATTGATATAAAAAGATTCCAAGTGCCAGGAATTTGAATTTTCCCTCCTGACAAACTTAGAGGTCATACCGGTCATCAACATTATTATGAAATACAGCAATGCCAGCTAAATATTTGGAAATTAACTTAAGTCTTAGGTAAATAAAGATTACATTCATTGTTCTTACATGTAAAATGGTAAGTATTTGTATATGTTTATGAAAATATAAGCATTTAAAGTTTTGAATCAAGGTAGACAACTCTTGTCGGCCATTTTGATGCCAGGATAAACAAAGTAAGTAAATGAATCATTTCCTGAAGTATAAACCTCCTTAAAGTGTCTTATATAGTCCTAGAGCCTCAGAATGTCTTTTATCATGGTCTTAATTCCCTCCTTTTCCAGAAAATTATCTAAACAAATAAAATCAGCAAATATGAATGGTTGAGGCAAGTTCAGGAATCCTGACAGGTAAAGTTAAGGAATCCTGGCAGGTAAGTTTTAAGCAGTGACTGAACAGTATTACCTCATTTGTCAATAAATTATGCTAGTTTGATGTTCAAATTGTCATAAAACATAGTTTGTTTTAAACTGATATATTCATTACAAGGTCCTGAGATAAACATTCACAGTCCCTTACAATATCCTCTATTTAAACATGAAAACAAATGCTTAGTCTAAATCTTTATTTGCACAAATAATAGTAAAACATACAATAATAATAACAACAGCAACAATAATAATAATAATAACGACAATAACAACAAAAGTCATGATAGTTACAAGTGAAATACCATTTAAATACACATTTATAAATTATCAACACAACTTAAACATGTATTATATTATTGATTCGAACATCTTTCTTTTCCAGATTTACCAGAATGAGATCAAATATGAGACAAAAAGTCAGGCCGACTTACATTAGATAATGAATCGAATACCATTTAATGTTGACTTGTCATAATAATAAATGTTCTTCGGAATATAATATCAACACATTTGTATTATTTAATTGTAATTTGCATTACGATTTTGATTCTTAATATTTAATTGTTCTAGAAAACGCAACATATGGAAATTTAGACGCTTCCTAGCTAAAACATCATTCAATAAATACAGTGAATATGTTGCTATGATACATACTTTTTAAAATTGCCGAAATACCTTGCTTAATTCATTAAACCTTTAAAACTGGATATTACAAATCAAGCCAATATATTTAGAAAGTAAAGTTTTCCGGTGAAATTACGAACAAATATTTGGCACATCTTCCTACAAACGTTCATTATTTCGGATAATTTTCGAAAATTTGGTTTTATTTAGCTCACAAGTCCTGAATCCTTTGCCATTTTGAAGAACACACTGTTTTTATTTTTAAGTAGTTTTCCAGGAGTTTCTAATTCAACAATTCTTCCTTCAGCTAGTACCATCACCCTGGTATACAAAAAAAACCCCACATATTATACTGTTTATATAAAAGATAAAGACATGATGCTAACATGACACAAATTAATTGTGACTCAAATCCCATTTAGCAAAATATTTGGTTTAACAGATTTCTGTTTTGTTACGTTTAGGTATGTTTTTCATTTAAAAGATTCCTGTTTTGTTGCATTAAGGTTCGTATTCCATTTAAAAGATTTCTGTTTTGTTGGGTTTTGGTTTATATCCCGTTTAGCAGAATTATGTTTTGTTGCGTTTGGGATCATATCCCATTTAGCAAATTTTTTAAGACCAGCAGTTACATCAGAAATGGTCAGTAACTCTTTGCTATTTTTCTGAATTGTTTTATCACAAGTCACTCAAATTTCAACCAAATAATTATCATAGAAATCATGTAACAGTGATGGCGGGTCTTTATAGAGCTGCATGTGATGCATGCATCAATGACTCGAATTTAAATATAAGATTTGGACATCAAGCACCAATCGCCCTTCCTACTGGACTAATCAGACAGCTAGACACACGTTTGTCAGCTAATATACATGTATATCAAGTTAATCAGGGGTTTTGAAACCTTAAATTACTCTTTAAAGTACATCTAAAATAACTCCTTTCAAATCTAGCAACTGATATGCGGAAGGCCTATCTGGTCTGTCATTCGAGCATCAATGGGCGTTGATTAAACGTTGATTCAAGTAATTTATAAAATGCAAATAAATTTCGCGAAGATAACGTATATTATACATTGAAGAACGTGTATTGTAGAAAATTTACTATGTGTGTGCATAAAAACATTATTGCGTTTTGTTCTTTAAAATCGTATTTCTCGATTCTAATGTCATTACCTCAAAACATGTTAAAAGTTACACCGCTAAGAGTACAATATATAATACTTGATTTACAGTTTGAGTTGCCGTTGAACGACTGACGTCATCTAATGTACGTGCGCTTTTTCCCAAAACTTCTTTGAAAATATACTTTAGTCTAAAAGTGCTAGACTTTCTTATGAACTTATCATCAATAACAATTTGCGTTAATTTAAGTACGCTCCCTTAGCAACTTGATGAATTAAAAGTAAGAAAGTGACCGGCCAGTGGTACATTTGACCGCGGTGCGCAGGAGTGTATAATACATTTTGCTAACGGGATATACGGGAGAATATAGACTTTCTGACATAAATATAACATTCGGGTCCTGTTTATGTAATTCTAAATATATTCTCCACTATATCCCCTCGGTCACTTGTATTACATTTGTATGGAAGAACAATTAAGTTGTATTTTAGTGCATATGAATGGCACATTTTGCAACAAAACCACCAATGTATACATACATTTTAGCACGATATTTAAAATCTAGAACATCACGTACGTTCATCATTTATAATTCAGTCCTTCAACCAAGCTGACGGGATGTTACTTTCAAATGGTTACAATAAGCCTACTCAATGAAGTATGTTCGTACATATTTCCTGACCATTAATTAATCATAATTGACAAACCTGTCATAATCTAGAACTGTATGTAGTCGGTGTGCTATTGTCAGTATGGTACAATCACTGAACTCATTGTGTATGGTTGTTTGAATCAGTTCATCTGTTTCAAGATCAACGGCTGCTGTCGCCTCGTCTAGTACCAGTATCTTGGTTTTATGAAGCAAAGTGCGTGCAAGACATACTAACTGTTTCTGACCAACACTGAAAACGCAATAACAGATTAATCTCTACAATAAATAATCTCTCGTCAGTATTTTGGGTTTTTTTATGCAAAGTGCGTGCTAGACGCAAAATAGTGTAAAGCCAACATTTAAAACGCATTAGATGTGCCTTTTTCATAAATAATTTAAAAAATCAAAATCAAGAAAAAACAACAACAAATGAATAAAGCAATAATATTGACGACACTACTTTCACTTATTTTTATCAGCTTAACTTGAATAATACTAAAATGTGCCATTCCGCTTATATGAATTTTCATTTCTAGTGAATGCATTTAAGGACAAATAAAAATAAAGTTTGATTATGTCATCTGTTGAGGAGGAAGCGTAAAACTAATTTGCTTCAGTCTGTTTTTATTTGGTCCCTTCCCGTTTTAAAAACAAATATATATATATATTGATTGCTTTGATTTTACTATTTGTTTTCCGGATATCTGAAGGCACAGTGATATCAGCAAATGCGACTGACTTTGAACGATTTGAGTTTAATAAAACTTTTTCTAGGGATTGTTAAATATATCAAACAACTGACACCAAAGTACCTGAGATTACTTCCACTCTCCCCACATTCATACCCCAGCTGTGACGGCATGTTAAGTACAGTCCTTTTCAGATGAGCACATTCTAAAGCTTTCCAAAGAGAAGCATCGTCGAATTTTCCAAACGGATCAATGTTTTCTCGTAAACTTCCAGAAAATAAAGTGGGATCCTGTACAAAAAATATCAACACAGTTTGCTTACACATGTGTAACTGACACTATAAGTTTTAAAATATATAGCTCTTCCTTTTCAGAATATATATTTTATATTATTAACCTTTAATTCAATCAAACCCAATATTTACTAAAATACACTGTTAACACTACTGAATTTTGGCGAGTCTCACTTAAATACATATATATAATTGTTGACTTAACAGCAATGCTGTTGGACATGGACCTAACACATGCATCCGTATATCATGACAAATATATGTGTATATAAAGGTGTTTCATAAGTCAGAAATGGCTGGCCCTTTCAGTAGGGGCGACAATATAATAAACAAGACCTTTACCTTTACATTTTATATGTGTAGAAGGGCACCTACACAGACCTAACACTAATGATAGATGAAATAAGTATGAGCCCATAGGTCATTGAGGTATGTGACTGGTAAGTCTAATTTTAATACCACGAGATTACAAATAGTAATGTAGGGTGCTCGTGGCTGTGTGGTTTAGGTCGTTGACTTCAAACCATTTGCCCCTCAAAATTGCGTAGGGACTTAGGAGGAAGTGTTATATGTGAGTAAACTACACAGCTACCTTACGGTACATCGGTGATTCTACTCATTTTCCCGTTTTTGTCTAAAACAATGGAAGGAGGGATATCGGAGGTCTTTGTCCACCAAAAAAACCTGAAAAGTCACCATACGGCCTTTACAATACAATACACTAACCAAAATAAAAAATACACTTCAAAATGAAATATGAATAGCCTTTAATTTAAAGAAATACTTTTTAAGTAATAAGATGTAAATACTTGTGGTAAGATTGTAAGTTTTTCCCTGAGATCATGAAGTCCAATATCTGCTATATCGTGTCCATCTATAACGATAGATCCGCCAGCTGATTCTATCAATCTAAACAACGATAATGCTAGTGATGATTTTCCTGCACCTGTTCTACCAACAATTCCTATCTGAAAACAGCATGTGTAACATTTGTCATAAGAGTAATACCAATGCACACATCAAATTTGATAAGTGTTAGAGTACTGAAAACATTTAACATCGCTAACGGCGGTTTTGTTTCAAATTGATTCTTTACATTAAGTTGTTAAATGATTTATCAAAAGACGGACGTGGCTGTTTAAGTAATTCAAAATCAAGGTGCCCAAATTTGTTGGTCGTTCTTTATTTATGTCATTTAACTTTTAATTACACCTTCTTTGGTCTGCATACTGTGCTGTTAAGTGTTACAAAATATCTATCAAGATAGTGTTGTATATTAACATACATTTTGTGTTATTATAATTATCATTTGGATCAATTTTTGTAAAGATAATATTTTAGAAGTAAACTACCTACAAACAATTTATTGTACACTTTACCTAATGGTTCATTGAATTGTAAATACATGTATATATGTATATTTTCAAGAATCAATATTCAATTACCTCAGTATTTCATATTACGGAGAAATTTCTTATATACTCATATATGTTTTACCTTTTCTCCGGCCCTTATTTGACAACTTATTCCTTTCAAGGTCAAGTCAAGGCCATCCCGATATCTTGTTGTATAGTCCCGAAACTCAACTGAACCATTCTGTGGCCAATCAGCATGTGGTTTACTGGTCTCAATCGTCCATGCCGACTGAAACAAATGGTTACAAGATATCGTATTATTTAGTGATACTGTACGAATATATCATTTTGTATATCCCAATGACTAAAACCAAAGAATGTATACACCATAATAAAGATCAATGTCTTTTCATTTAATGGTAAAATATATTTGTTTTGTTCTTTTTTAAATGGATTATTATTCTCAATAAAGATTTCATTTAGTATTTACTTCAGAACATTTAAGATATTGTAAAAAGTATGTGTACTAGCACATTCACGACTATATTTGCTGGTATAAATGCTCCTATAGTTTAACATTACATACGCAATGAAGTTGGATTGTGTTTCTTATTATTATATGAACTAATACCTCTGGTTGAAGTTCTGTATATTCTTTTACTCTTTCTATAGATATAACCCTCATCTCAAGTTCTCCCAGTAGTTGTGCACCTCGTAAAAGACTTAATGTCACCTAGATACATGGGTAAAAGTTGGAAATTTTAAAAATCCTGATAATCCTAAATTAAGAATTTTTTATAGTTTTACAAAGGAAATAGAAGGCTTTCAAGACACTGAAAATCCTGAACTTCAGAAACAATCCTGAAAACTTTTACCAATGTCTTTTTATCTTTTTTCATCATCGTGTTCCGCTTTTTCTACTATTGTTAGCATATTACCGTTACAGAAAATGCTTAATATTAGCAATTTAGTCGACCTTTTGCCTACAGTCTTCTTATGTTAAAGGAATTGAAGCTAAAACATGTGATGATTCGCTAAGTTGATTGTTAATCATTACAGCATAGAAGATTATTGAAAGAAGACTTCCTAGAAAAGATATTGAATGCAACCGGGCATGTGACCGTTTCACAATACCAAGAAGTCACTACAAGAAGACATGGTAAAATTCATTCATATGTTGTTTTTTGTTGTTAAGTTCTTTTTCTTAATAAAGTATTTAGTAGGGAAATATAAATATGAAAATTATAAAAATTGAACCTGCAAAGCATATGTTATGGACAGACCGACTTGTGCACCATTCAATCCGTCTGATGTAAACGCAAACACGGCAGTGGTTAAAATCAGAAGGTTACCTAAACTTTCTAAACATATTGCATTCCATCTGAAATATATCATCTTGAGATCATTTAAAAAAATTACTAAAATTCTGACATAATATGCATCATTCAAAGAAGAAAACTTGAACACTGTTATTTCTCTTTTTTTCTGTATATTCTGGTATTTCAACAAAGGAACTAAAAAAATCATTAAAACAGTTATCATTATTATTATTATTAAAAAAAATTATTGAAACTCTGTAAGTCCACTTCCTAGAACTGAGTCTCATTATAAAAGGTAAACTGGCTGTGACCAGAGTAATGCTAAACCCACCGTTCAAGGGTTGACAGGCAGATGTAACTGAACCACTAGGTGTCCGCCGTCATGATGTAACTGAGCCAATATGTGGATGACGTTGCAACCAAAGGAATGACCGCTTTGTAACCGAAGATGAAAGAAAATGATGGTAGAGACTAATAAAAATAAAGTTGTACTTACTTAGCAGAGCATATAGACGCAAACATAAACTTAACGTTTTGGTCCACTCTACGATCAAGTTCTGTAATGAATTTATCAGTACATTTATATGCTCTTATAACACCAGCACCGGTAATAGTTTCACTAAAATGATTAAATATCGGTGATCTTGTAACTGATTCTAGACGAGTCACCTGCCGTACCGTCGGTAAATAAAATCGCTGAAAAAGATTAAAATGCACAAATGTAATAAATTACCATTTAGCTGTTTAAATGGACCAAACATCTTTATGTTCATCTTGGACCTAATTTGCTAAAAATGTTAAATGTTTTTTTAAGATGTCTTACGGTATTGTGTATATGTATTTTTGGTTTCACTAAACTTGATTTTGAATTTATGTACAATTATGAAAACATTTTATTCCAACAAGATAAATTAAGGATGAAAATAGTCTGGCTGTGACAGAATAGTTCTATCTATTTAGGTAGCAATAACTTTTCATACATTTAGAAGTAGACACTGCAAAGGTCAAAATATTGATTGAAGACGTATGTGGTAGCTTTCAGGATAAAGTAAAACTAGTGTAAGTATGAATCATCTGTTATATATCCTTATATAACAAACTAGTGTGAGTATGAATCATCTGTTATATATCCTTATATAACAAACTAGTGTGAGTATGAATCATCTGTTATATATACTTATATAACAAACTAGTGTGAGTATGAATCATCTGTTATATATCCTCATATAACAAACTAGTGTGAGTATGAATCATCTGTTATATATCCTTATATAACAAACTAGTGTGAGTATGAATCATCTGTTATATATCCTTATATAACAAAATTATATAACAGTTTATACATGTGTGTGATTTCCAATTGATACCTGATTAACTTTGACTATTAATTCAAAACTTATTTGAGCATGAAAAACCATCTTCATTTTAACAAAGTTCAACCCAATGTACACACAATTCTTGTTTAACATCTTGGCGACAATTAATGATTTATGTTAAAACTAAAGGTTTCTTCCTAAGGATTATATATGTGACTTTCAGTTGATACCAAGATTAACTTGATATTAATTTTAAAAACATTTGAACATAAATAACCACATTCATGGCTTAATAAAAATCAACCAGATATAAAAGTTCTTTTATCACTTCTAAACACACACCTTGTGTGCATGTAAGATGTCCTAAATTTGATCAATTAAAAAAAACGGTTACTCAAATGAATTACATAGGCCAAGAAAGGAAAAGTGTAATATGATTTGTTATAGTTTGTTTGTTTGTTTTTGGGTTTTACGTCACATCGACACAGTATAGGTCATATCGCGACGTCCCAGCTTTACTGGTGGAGGAAGACCTCAGGTGCCCTTCCGTGCATATTTCAGGCACGAACGGGCACCTTATTAGAACCACCGACGTTCCGTAAGTTAGCTGGATAGAATCCAAAGTCCCTGTCGGGAACCCACAGCGGTAAGGGGCAAGTGATTTGAATTGTTATAGTTCCTTTAATGTTAAGGTAAGTAGATTATAAAAGAGTAAATATCCTTTTGGCACTTACTATACATCAGTTACTAATTTAGTACACATTGCATTACTTAAACAGCAAATAAGCACGTTTCTACGAAAATGCTTGAAGTGTCTGGTTAGATTATTTTAGGTTATTTCTCTTTTTCATTTCGTGGAGATAATCATCGTCGGTTAGCCACGGTATATACATGTGTATTCGTACATACTACATGTAGTATGTACGGAATACATAGCATGGGTAACCGACGGTGGAATATGATATAGTATATGGTTAAAAGAAAAACGATTTCTTTAATAAAATGATATTGAAAATCTAAAAATGTTAATCAGTAACATACCAATAGCAGATAATATATGAAGGTGACAGGCACAATGACGACCATTATTATAGGTGTATTTATGGACACAACAATAAGAATGGCAGCTAACTGAAATATCTGAGTGTTTAACCATCTGATCACATACGGTATTCTCACGTCCATTATGTCAATATCACTAGAAAATCTGAAATTATAATACAAAATAATCTGATACTTCATCACTTAAAATGACTTTTTTTAGTGAATAACAAAACAAATCGTCGTTCTACTGTGTTCAGTGCTGCTTAAATCAATGTTTGGTGGTATAAATTTTTAAGTATCATCATTTCAAATATCGTGGTTGGGTTTACTCTTTTATGTTAGGAGATAATTAATGTGTTGATCTCAAAACTCTTACAAGAGTTACAAATATGTAAAAAATACACTTTTGGTCAATAACACGGTTTCATATTTTTCTGAGACAAAGAGAAAGTAAACTTTCTTCAAAGATCTAATTTACATCTAAAAATGTAATCAAATCAATTAATTTTAACTCATAGTATTAGGGCACTTTGATTAAGCAAATATACATATGTACATGAAAATAAACATACATTATTTGATAATGAATCATTATTCTTATTATACAACTCAAATTATGTGTCCAAAATAAAATATCCCTTAATCTACAGAAATTGAAAACAATTAGCCTCTGTCGCGTCCAGGTGCACATCTGTACATTCACTAAGAAAAGGTCAGATTCTGGACCAAATGATCCTGATTTTATTTTCATTGCTTTACGAAACCAAAATTGATCATATTTTGTTTAATTCAAATGATACATAAACAAAATGTAAAACGTTACTGATTTGCAAAGAAACAATCATTATTTGGGATACAATTGACAAATAACAAAACAAATACAAAAATAATCAGAATCAGAAATAAGGATCATATTTAGGATCAAGATCAATATTTGGATCCATTGCAATATATATACCCATATCTTGTAAAATAATATCAAATAAAATTTATTATAAAATTTCATGCATGCCATTTCAATTCAAATTTTATCAAACTGATATTTAATATTAAATCTTTGAGGATTTAACAATGGGGAATATTTGAGTTTTTAAATTTGATCCTGATCTTGATCCCGACTTAAATCTTAGTGAACACGAGGCCAGACTCTTAACTTTTTGTTGCCCTTCCGTATTTCTTTTTCATACACAAACCCCTATTTTCAATGGACTGCTGGATAGATTAATTACACAAGATCAGCAGGATAAAGGGTAAAAATTCCGTTTTTTTTTCAGTTTTAATATTTGTTTCTACCTGTTCATGATTCTGCCGACGGGTGTTGTGTCAAAGAAAGCCATTGGTGACCGTAGAATACTGTACAACATAGATTTATGCATGATACCAGATGCTATAGCCATTCTTATAGAAATCACAATCCCAAATAGAAGCATAGCAACACCTGAAACAAATCACCCCCAGAATATATGTTATGTAAAAAACTTATATAAACTTTATTTTTCTTAAGAACCATTGTTAAATCAATTTTCAGTTAGCGTTGTTAAAGGTCAATTTAAACTGAATAATATTTACAGAATTCTTTCAAGAATCATTTAATGTCCAAAAAATGCTGTCATCTTTATTTCATTTTTTTCTTCTTTTGCTCTGTGGCAATATGAACATTGTACAGTAAATTAGAAATGTTGTTGTTTACATTTTATGACATTTAGAATTTAACCAAATTTAAGATTAAAGACATTGGGCGTGAATTTTGGGTCTTGCTGCTTTACATAGATAATATTTGCCCTGGGAAATGTTTTTACTGCAATATAACTTAATGGAATACACATTCTTGATTTTGCAAAGTTTTTAGGGTAGATTTACGGTATTAAATATACTATTATCAGATATTTAAGAAAACAACATACGGCTGGTTTACCTTGCAAAACGCCAATAAGAGTATAGCCGACCAAATAATAAACAAATTTATTTTCATATGCTTTAGTGTGTCCTTGGGAAGTATTCTTCAGCAAAGCATCTTCCGTCCAGTAAGTGAGCCAATAGTTTGAATATACGCTCATAGTTTGAAATATTGTCATGAAAATTACGGCTATAAATGTCCAGCAATACCCCATTGCTTTTAGATAGCTTTTAAAAACATCAAACTGTACCTGAAAAACAATAACAAAAGTCATTTTGAATCTTAACTAATGGAATAACTAAAGTTGAGTACTTCCCATATTTCTGATGGTTAGGGGGCATGAGAGATCGTGCGCTTTTAGTAATATCTCATTTGAACGGACTCAATCAAAATCTGCAGTTTACCGCTAATATTGCTGTTTAATTGTTTTCGAGTAATCACTCCCTATTTTCTGTATGTTTAGCAATTGAATTACCTTGTAACTAAAAAGAATCTTCTTATAATACATAATTGTTCACAAAATAGGGAGTCTTAATAATGACAAAGGTCTGGATTTTCAACTAAATGCAATGCATTATGTCACTTTGTTGTTCATAACTAAAAATCTGTAAGCTACATTATTTGAGCAATATTCTTACAATGATACTGTAACACCAGGCTTGATACTGTTACAACAGGCTTGACACTGTTACAACAAGGTTGATACTGTTACACCAGGCTTGATACTGTTACAACAGGCTTGATACTTTTACAACAGGCTTGATACTGTTACAACAGGCTTGATACTGTTACACCAGGCTTGATACTGTTACAACAGGCTTGATACTTTTACAACAGGCTTGATACTTTTACAACAGGCTTGATACTGTTACAACAGACTTGATACTGTTACAACAGGCTTGATACTGTTACAACAGGCTTGATACTGTTACAACAGACTTGATACTGTTACAACAGGCTTGATACTGTTATACCAGGCTTGATACTGTTACACCAGGCTTGATACTTGTTATAACAGGCTTGAATACTGTTACAACAGGCTTGATACTGTTACAACAGGCTTGATACTGTTACAACAGGCTTGTTACTTTTACAACAGGCTTGATAGTTACAACAGGCTTGATACTGTTACAACCAGGCTTGATACTGTTACAACAGGCTTGATACTGTTACAACAGGCTTGATACTGTTACAACAGGCTTGATACTGTTACACCAGGCTTGATACTTTTACAACAGGCTTGATACTGTTACACCAGGCTTGATACTGTTACATCAGGCTTGATACTTTTACAACAAGGTTGATACTGTTACAACAGGCTTGATACTGTTACAACAGGCTTGATACTTTTACAACAAGGTTGATACTGTTACACCAGGCTTGATACTGTTACAACAGGCTTGATACTTTTACAACAGGCTTGATACTGTTACAACAGACTTGATACTGTTACACAACGCTTGATACTGTTACACCAGGCTTGATACTTTTACAACAGGCTTGATACTGTTACACCAGGCTTGATACTGTTACACCAGGCTTGATACTTTTACAACAGGCTTGATACTGTTACAACAAGGTTGATACTGTTACAACAAGGTTGATACTTTTACAACAAGGTTGATACTGTTACACCAGGCTTGATACTGTTACAACAGGCTTGATACTTTTACAACAGGCTTGATACTGTTACAACAGGCTTGATACTGTTACAACCAGGCTTGATACTGTTACACCAGGCTTGATACTGTTACACCAGGCTTGATACTTTTACAACAGGCTTGATACTGTTACACCAGGCTTGATACTGTTACACCAGGCTTGATACTTTTACAACAGGCTTGATACTGTTACAACAAGGTTGATACTGTTACAACAAGGCTTGATACTTTTACAACAAGGTTGATACTGTTACAACAGGCTTGATACTGTTACAACAGGCTTGATACTTTTACAACAGGCTTGATACTGTTACAACAGGCTTGATACTGTTACACCAGGCTTGATACGGCTTGATACTTTTACACCAGGCTTGATACTGTTACACCAGGCTTTATACTTTTACAACAGGCTTGATACTTTTACAACAAGGTTGATACTGTTACACCAGGCTTGATACTGTTACACCAGGCTTGATACTTTTACAACAAGGTTGATACTGTTACAACAGGCTTGATACTGTTACAACAGGCTTGATACTGTTACACCAGGCTTGATACTGTTACACCAGGCTTGATACTTTTACAACAAGGTTGATACTGTTACAACAGGCTTGATACTGTTACAACAGGCTTGATACTGTTACACCAGGCTTGATACTTTTACAACAGGCTTGATACTTTACAACAGGTATATGTTACAACAGGCTTGATACTGTTACACCAGGCTTGATACTGTTACACCAGGCTTGATACTTTACACCAGGCTTGATACTGTTACAACAGGCTTGATACTGTTACAACAGGCTTGATACTGTTACACCAGGCTTGATACTGTTACACCAGGCTTGATACTGTTACACCAGGCTTGATACTGTTACACCAGGCTTGATACTGTTACACCAGGCTTGATACTGTTACACCAGGCTTGATACTTTTACAACAGGCTTGATACTGTATACTTTTAAACAGGCTTGATACTGTTACAACAGGCTTGATACTGTTACAACAGGCTTGATACTGTTTACACCAGGCTTGATACTGTTACACCAGGCTTGATACTGTTACAACAGACTTGATACTGTTACAACAGGCTTGATACTTTTACAACAAGGTTGATACTGTTACACCAGGCTTGATACTTTTACAACAGGCTTGATACTGTTACACCAGGCTTGATACTGTTACACCAGGCTTGATACTGTTACACCAGGCTTGATACTGTTACACCAGGCTTGATACTGTTACAACAGACTTGATACTGTTACAACAGGCTTGATACTTTTACAACAAGGTTGATACTGTTACACCAGGCTTGATACTTTTACAACAGGCTTGATACTGTTACAACAGGCTTGATACTGTTACACCAGGCTTGATACTGTTACACCAGGCTTGATACTGTTACACCAGGCTTGATACTGTTACACCAGGCTTGATACTGTTACAACAGACTTGATACTGTTACAACAGGCTTGATACTTTTACAACAAGGTTGATACTGTTACAACAGGCTTGATACTGTTACACCAGGCTTGATACTTTTACAACAAGCTTGATACTTTTACAACAGACTTGATACTGTTACAACAGGCTTGATACTTTTACAACAGGCTTGATACTGTTACAACAGGCTTGATACTTTTACAACAAGGTTGATACTGTTACAAGTAAATGGTCAAAATGTGTAAACACTTATTAAAAATGAAAGATATCAATCACAAAGGATTGGAATACATACAAGAATGTAAAATCATATGCAAATTTGGCTATTTTTTCATTCATTCTACTGTCATTTCTAAACAATTCGTTAAATTTGATTTTTCTCAACGCGAAAAAGAAAAAAAATGTACAATGTATCAAAATTCTATAGTCGCTACTTTTTTTTACTATATACATAGGAAGAAAATCAAAGATCCCCTAAAGCGGGATCAATTTTGACCAAATGGCTGTTATTTGAACATTTTGTAGAGATCCACCAAACAAATGTTTTATATTAAATATCTAAACTAAAGCCTATAATAGTTTAATAAAAGAAGTTTTTTGTGTTTGAAAAAAACTTACATGTCCCTTTTTTGAAGTTTCCTCTTGAATAAGTTGGTGTTTATCACTGCTCTCGTACAAACTTCCATCATAATAATCCCCATGATCCTTAGAAAATGACATCCCAAACTCTTTTTCTTTCTCAGATGATAAAGTCCGTTTTCTGATATGAACATGGTGTATCTTTTTACTTATCAAAATGTGTCTACTTTATTCTTTGTATAGCCGTATAATTATAATTCTATAAACGCTCTTCATAGAAAATTAAAATATTTTCATTCTTGAAATAACATTCTTTTGATATTACAAGAGAAATGTGCTATAATTTTCAATGTTATAAATTATATATATGCACAAGATAAGCTTTCAAAGGTGATTTTTTAAAGATAAATATCAATGATGATAGACTTCTTTGGTTGGGTTTTACGTCGCACCAACAGCTTTACTGGTTAAGGAAGACCTCAGTTTTTCCCTGCATAAATTCAGGCTCAATCGAGCACCTGAGTAGAACCACCGACTTTCCCTTAGCTAACTGGATAGCTTCCGCACATAAAAGAATCTAGAGTCTCTGTCGGGATTCATACCTTCAATGGTGAGGGACATAATAACGACCTAAACCATTCGGCCACGTACGCCCCACGAAGATAGACTGAAAAATTTCTACTATTACTTTGCAACTTTAGAACAACGTCTTACTATAAAGATGTTCAGAAATGTGCAAAGGTCTTCAATCATATCATTAATTTAAAATTCTTTTACCTATTGATACGTTCTTCTACTTTATCTGTATTGTCTTTATCCACTGTGATATGATCTGAAGAAAACTATTGTTAGTTTGTTTTGTTTGATTTTACGGCGCACAAACACAATTTAAGTCATATGGCGCAGAAATAGGAAAGATAATTTTGGCTAACCTCGGGTCTTTCTAACTTAAGGCAACAACAGGATCAAAACCACCTCAACTGCTGGATCTAAGAGATGCATAGACTCAAATCCTTCGAACCCATAAAGCCGCCTTTTACCATCAGGCAGGGACAAACGGTGACTGCAATTCTGATGCCTAATTTTTTAGAGGCGACCCCTCATTCAGAAGAGGTAAAAGAAAAACATATGATGAATTATACTCGAAGAAAAAAAACATGCAAAAGAATGTTGTTGCAAATTTACCAGATGTTTGTATAAAAAGAATATATAAGAAAAACGTATATGAGTTTTGTGTCTGTCTACTATGTAGGTAAAATTTCAAAGTTATCATAAAATCTAAAATGGGAATGTAACATATTTTAATGATTCTCATGGCCACATCAAATCTCTAGTCAGTAAGATTTTTAATCAATAGTAAACATAACCTCTTTTACAAAGCGATCATCAAGTTATCTGAGCAGTTTTTATGGAAAATAAACAAACCATTGATATAAAATCTCACAAATAAAGTGCTTACTTTCATCAGACTCGTCATCGGTTGGGCTATCTTCCTGTGCCAATGTATGCAGAAGCTGTGCAAACGGTCCGTCTCTTGATATCAACTCCCGGTATGTCCCCATTTCTGATATTTGGCCATCGGCTATTACAACAATTCTGTCAACCATTGACAGCCAGTGAATACCGTGGGTGACCAATATACGAGTCTGATTTGTAAAACAAATATGTTTGTTGCAATAATTCATTTATATAATTACCTTAAACATTTTTATTGTAATTTATTAGTAAATTTCGTACTTATAATAATGAATTATATTAGTGCACTTTATAAATGTGATAGATTTTATGATAAAAAATAGAATGGACAAATAAATATTTCAGCAAAGCAACATAATATTAAAATATACTAGATTTAACTCGTTCAAATGATATTAAAATGTTCTGAAATCTTGTTTCATTTCAAATGATTCGATTTAAAATTTGATCAAGAAGAATATCATCCTCTCAAATGTTTATATTTTCAAATATTTCCAAAAATGATTGTGCAAAGTAATGAATTAGATGGCTAAACAATATGCAATGCTAAATTAAATTGGCTTTAAGAAAATGGTGCTATTTTAGATCAGCAATAATAAGGTCAAAAATTAAATACTTACCCTTCGTTTAAGAAGTCCTTGTTGACCTATGACATTGTTGAACAAATGTTTGCCTACGTGAGAATCAACGGCACTCAAAGGGTCGTCTAATAAATAAATATCAGCATCACTATAAACAGCTCTTGCTAAACTCACACGCTGCTTTTGTCCACCACTTAAATTTATACCCTAATAAATAATGTATAAATATATTTAAATGTTTTATGGAGCAACGCTGTATTTTAAATTTATTCACTGAGGAATCAAACTTTCATTAGTTTTTTTTCTTTGTTGTCGATTTAATGCAGACTTATATCAACGGAACATATGAAACTATTGGACATGAATAATTATAATGTTCCGTGAAACACAGCTTTTTTAATATGTTGTAAATCTGTGAGACATTTTTCATTGGTTTCCTGCTCCTCGTCCATGATTTTAGCTTGTTCATATTCCGATAGAAACCGGCGCTTATTCTTAGAGAAGCAAGGGATACTTATGTATGGTATCTGATAGAAATACTGATAAATGATATAGAAATTTCTATATTTCAAGAACAAAACACCACGAACTGAAAATTGAACGGTTTCTTTCAACTTTATACAACACAATTGTTTATATGGATTTGAAAGTGGTATAAACTAAATACACAACAGTAAACGTACAACGTATACAGTTTGGCGTTTTTTGTGTTTGTTTGGTCGATCCACGTATCCGGCTGTCCTGGATAACTTACCAGTAATTACCTTTTTCCTCCGTAAGTGACCGACTACAAATCCCACATAACTTCTAAAGCAACAGTGAGAGGCAATTAATGTCCATTAGACTTAATGGCCGGGATTTATTGTCAGGAAGGAAATTTCGCCTCGCCTGAGGAAAAAATTCAGTCAGCCACTTTTGGATTACTTAAAAGTCTTACTTTTTCTCCTATTTCAGTCTGGTCCCCTCCTGGGAACATATCTAGATCAGATACGAGAGCACATCCTGTAATCACCTTGTTGTATCTTATCTCATCGAACGTGTTACTAAACACAATGTTATCTCGAACTGTGAGATTCTGGATCCAGGCTTCTTGAGGAACGTATGCTATTTTACCCTGAATCAAGAAAATTGTTCTAATCATAAGGAACAAGAATGCATATTTACGACATACCGTCTTTTGGTTTCAAATTTATAATAACTTATACACTTTTTTTTCATATTACGCATGTTTAGTAGTTATGTCGGGTTTTTTTTTTGGCTTCATAGTGTCATGTGATAAATGAATATAGGAAACCGTTGTCATTTTATATTATTAAACACATCAGAGGCTAGCCATAAAACATGAAATAAGCTATAAAATACATGCAAATGAGAGCTATTTATGATTTATTTCCATCACAAATGTAAGAAATATGTATTATTTTTACATTATAAATGACATATGTAAACATATCAAAACGAAAAAAAGAATGAATGGCTTTGAAAGGCATTTAAAATGTTTTACTTTCAAGGTCACGTGACCATGTATCTTCTCCATTTCTCCTAGCATTGCAGATAATAGCGAAGTCTTACCACTCCCCACCTGGCCAACAACAGCAATTAGTTCTCCCTCGGACACATTCAGGTTAATACTGTAAGTTAAAACACAAGATTCTAAATGACATTCAACTGCTAAATTAAAATATCCTTCATATTTCCTTAGAAAAATGATTAATCTTTTGAGAGCAAACATAGACCAATCATGCGACGGCCAAAAAATAAAAATAGATTAATCTTTCGAATGAAAAAGGGATTATTTTAGTGCAAAAATAGTGTTAGTCTTCTAGTGCTTTTAACAGACCATATATTGTTTAACAATATTGTCAATATGTGAGAATGGAAATAGATATTAATATTTCGTACGTCATCATATAATATTGAATTTATAGTGTAGATATTAGGTTATTTTATCTAGGCTTGACCTTCGTCACTGTGCCATTGTGAACATATTACGATTTTATTCACTTTTATTACAATGACAATTTAAAACGGAACTGTCATGCATTGTATTTTAGTACAGTCCCCAGGGATCTTTTGTATACAAAAAGGTTCATCAATAAATGATACATAAATGTATAGCTACATATTTGAGGTTTTCAGTAAAGCTACATATTTGAGGTTTTCAAAATATTTGGGTACACATGTGGAATCATATTTTAAGAAATCCAAGATGGCGGACCAAATAGCTGCTAAATAATAGGAAATCAATATGAAAAAAATTGTTATATATTATCTTATTTTTCTAAGTTAAATTGCATGAAAATATAGCTATATTACGATGTGGGCTGAAATGTTTACCTATTAACTGACTATATTTCACAAAATAAGTTTTAGACAGTAAACAATCTGATAAATCTGTCAACGTATGTAAAATAATTCTTTTGCTCAAACAGGTTTTTTTCTTCTGTACAAATTAAGTTGTTTTATGACATAATAATTATGCTTAATCATTTTGCAATCCATGTAATGAAATAACAATACCGTCGGAGTGTTTGATTCATCAACCCTTTATTCCATGTAAATAAACCATTTTCAATGCTGACAGCATATTCTGAAAAATATAAACATTGTGTTTTGTAAATAGAAAAAAAAAACATGAAAAAAACAAGAGTCCATCCTTTTTCATTTATTTGCTACTCTCTTACAATGCGCAACATACTTTTTGTTTCGTATTTGTTTTTCTTGTCGGCTGTTTTTTTCTTTTTTTTTTTAAACCACACATTTTAGCATTATTTTGACATCTATCTATCAATCTTCCTCTTAGTCAAACTAGACTTTGAATGAGACAATACATAAAAATCGAAATTAGGTGTAACATGACAGAATGCAATATATAACTGTAAATTTGTGATTATGTTTGAAGCATTAATTGTATCATTTACATGGTGTAATAATTCAAAATATGTTATATATTATAAATACTGGATCAACCGTGTGTACTTGATGTTTCCGAATGTTCTATATTCCTTGTATCCATGTCCTCCTTCCATAAAAATTCTTGAATTCTTTTCAGTGATACATAACCCTGAAAAATACATAAAATATGTTTGATAAAATGTAGATTTCAGCCAACCGACAATGTATGGTTTGATGGATAATCCGCAGATTTTTTTTACATTATGTGAAATATAAAAGAATTATAATTTAATATTATTTTTATATCAATTGGCCCCTAACAGCACAATGAAATTTTAAATTCACTCATAACAGCCTGTCAAAATAGAGACTGACAAGGACTTATTATTAATGTGAATTGTCTCCATTTTAAAGAAAAGAAAGCAAAATGTTTCATTCTGTTTATTCTGCTCGTATTGAATGCTATAAAAGTATCACTATTGAAACCTAACATTTCATGGTTATAAAAGCAATTAAATCAAGAAAGTGTATTGTGATGTCCATGCCTTTAAGGATGTAGACATACTATTAAAAGATAGTATAATATCTAAATGTTTTAAAACCGGCTGCACTATTATGAAAGTGTTACGCTAAACTGTGAATGTAATTTATAAAAGACAAAAAGTCCAGTGATACCTGAACAAATCCATTGATGAGTTCTGACGTCAGAGATACTGGATGACGTATGGTACTGACAAGAGCCAGGACAACAAAAGCTGTTCGGGCATCCAGGTAATGTATGGACTTTGTTAACGTATACACCACATAAAATGCATAACTTACCTATATAATCAGAAAACTTGATATATAACTACAAACTTACTGTGGTTTACTTTATATAAATTGTTTAGAACCATTTTTTCTATTTCTTTTATACGTGTAATAATATTTTATGTAAATAGAAAATTTGTCGCAAAAAGAAGCAAATATTCTATTAGCAGATTTTCAAATTGTAAGATTTTATTATTTAATTTTTTACTCCAATACAATTTACAAATAAGTCTTTATAGTCTAAATTAAAATCGAACTTAATTCTTTTTTTACCATACCCTGTCATTTCCCAACAGGAAAGTCAAATGTTCTTGGTAAAATATCACTTTAATGGTTATGTAACCACATTCATCTTTTAGTATGAAAGAAGGACTTAGGTACCCTTCGTGCATTATAAAAATACCGAACAAAGCTCATTGAATAGCTTTCTCGAAACAGTCCCGACTCCGTGACAAGCTTTAAACCCAAAGCAATCATTCAGTCAGCTGGTTTAACCACCTTGCCAACGATACATCTTAGTTTATATACATGTATGTTTATTTAAAGAATATAGTGTTAGTGAAAAGCGTTAAAACAAGTTTGTAAATGTATGTTATGTGAATTCACTTGATTTCATGTGTACGAAATTTGTGGTTTTGTCAAAAAATATAATAATAATTTCGTGGGTTTTTTTAATCTGTAGATTGTGCATTTTAGGGGAAAAATGCAAAAGAAAACAAAATATCTTACAGCAGACAAAATCAAATAATGTTGTATTTTTAATTAGAGGTTAAAACTGTCCACGAAAACCACGGAAATAAATATCCAATGAATAATAATGATTTGCGAGTATGTACCATAAACGGACTGAAGAATGAGAGAAACAATGCCACGGCAATCACAACTGCTACCTTCCTCAAAACATAAACTTCTTTATTTCGTAACGCTGAAACTTTTTTCTGGAATGGCCTCTCCCAAGTATACATTTTCAGGACCTGCAAAATTGAAAAGTTGTTGTTAAACGTTTACAACATAGATTACTGCTGTAAATTAACAGTTAGGCCTTGTCGGGACCTTGACTCTAATAATGTTAATAAAGATGACATACTCATGTAACATATAGCAGATACAGACAAACAAGCGTACACTTTTGTTCACAAATTAAAAGCCCATTTTGTTTTAACGAAATACAGATTAATTTCATAAACTTGTCTGTCTTGTCTATTACTCTTGTGAAACTAAATCATTCCTAGAATACTTATTTTGGTTTGTACAGAATTTATTTTAGTTCGATTGTGTAGGAAGCTTTAAGTTATAATTCGACCCTGAAACCAACCAGTAGTAGGCAATGACTGTAAAGTATCTTGCTCAAGGAAACAACGACTTGCCCCTGACGGGGTTTGAACCCATGCGACTAGCGATCATTTTATTACTAGTCCAACGCGTTCACCACTCGGACTATTTTGTGACCTTATATTGAAAAAAAAATCATGGGCATTTTCGTCATTTCAAAATCGTCCGTTTAAGTGGCACACATGTTTCCATCTATACCAATCAATAGGCTTTTATTTGGTCATTTATTTGTAAACAATAGAAATCTAAAAGTAAACGAAAATGTAAGACCACCGCTCATTACTTGATATAATTGTAACACAAGCATTAAATTACCTTTATTCCGTTTATTATTTCGTTAAGAATTTTGATGCGGTTACTTTTGTAACCTAGAACAAGCCCCTGAAGCCACTGTTGACGTCTTCCCAGAATTCCATTCAAAATAATCATAACAATTATCACTCCTATACCGCTAAATGTGGCAAAACCAATCAAATACCATAACTGCAACATTGCAACTGAAATTGAGGGGAAAAAATATAAGAATCAACTACATGTATGCATGTGTCCTTGTGATATCAGTTACCAAATAAAGTTATTAACTTTCTAAGGAATGTTGTCAATGGAGTTTAGATTGCATCTGAAATAAAAAGATGATATCTACCGCTAGATGTACATACAGAATACTTCTTATGGCCATTTTTATCTAACAGTTGATTCAAATATTGTCGGTCATAGGTTATTACTGGTAAGTTATAAATGAATGGCCGGTTAGGTGGATCAACCGCAAAGATAAAAGTAAAAAATGGATTAAACTTGGCGTAAAAACCACCCAAACAAAATATTTCTAATTATAAAAAGATTTTTTGCAAACTTATAATGCTTAGTATAATACTTCTTAAATAATTGAAATTATATTGAATTTAAGGCCCACTATGTCTCAGAAATGTTTTTATTTCTATTTCTCTAAAACCTTTTAATTTTGGTGTACGTTTATAGTATGCAAAAAGTCACTGGCCTGAACCAACATTTTCATCTGGCATTAAGTACACTTACAGTGAATTAGTATTTTTTATGGAAGTCAAAATACAACCTTGATTACATTTTGCTTTTTTCTGACAAATTATCTCACATTTGTCGCTACTTGCATCAGGTAAAAAGCATCTAACATTCTCTACAACCATGATTTAAACATTAGAAAATTCATGTTTGCCTTTTCTAAAAAAGTTTATTTATTTGTTTTTGAGGCAAAATGTGTGTTTAATATTTTGAAAATTTCTTGTTACCAAATCAAACGAGAAACATTACACATACTTGATGTTACGAATGGTATCGAGATCACGTGATGCGACAGAGTAATTGAATCTTGTATCCTTTGGCAATCTACAGCCATCAAGTTTACAATCTCGCCAACGGTTGATGATTTTTTGGCCGAATTCGATAGGGAAAAGGTCTGAAGAAAAAGCAAAAGGTCTTTTGAATATTTCTATGCTCGTGAAAAGTTCCGTAAATAATTAAACTATAACCTTTGTGAAGTTTAAACTCTTAAAATAACACATAAAGCGCAAGGAAAAGCAAAATACAAAGTATGATGGTTATTAATTTATCCGTATAAATAAAACAGCATCAACTATTCTTAAGCATGCAATATATTGAGTCGAAACTTTGTATTCTGGTCATTCTTGATGTAACTTACTTTCCTATAAACTGCACCGATAAGTTCAGCTTTCATGGATTGTCCGATGAACTTCTGACTGAATCGTGCAAAATTCCAAAAGAATGTTTTCATCATACTAGCAGCAAATAAGGCCACTGAGCACGCATAGCCGATCCATTTAGGGTAATGTTTCGAGTTTGTTGTATCTCTGTTTTCAATCATTTGTATAATGAAACTGAAGCAAGCAAGCAATTAAGCATGAACAATAATAACACAACACAAAACAACAATAATACTCACGTTAAACTAGTGTCGTATCGTTCATCTCATGACGTCTACTGAATGTCCACACGAACCTTATACTTAATGAAACTTCACTTACTTATTGAAACATGCTCAACGATTGTCACATCGCCCTTACTCATACCTACCATTGTATGATATTTGCTACGATTTTGTAGTCAATGCAGATGTATTGCTACAAGAGCTCAAATCTTTGTCACTAAAACCAGATACCAGCATTACGGACATTTTTTCATATCTTTTTAAATTATGCATGAATATACATGCGGTATGTCTCTTCCAAACTTTAACGTTTCGAGCTGATTCTCACTTTGTTTACTATACAATATACTGACTTTGCGATATACGAACCCTGCATCCGCCTGCACCATCCAAATCATTCAAAACTACGACATGATACAAATATGTTCACTTTTGCGATACAGGGTCCCTATAACCATATACGATGACCATATTTTAGTTGATATCTGGTAGTGTTGAGCTAAGTTTAAGAAGAAAGACTCCACAATAGTTGTAATAAACGGTAGACAGTTATTTAAACTAATGGCACTGCTGCCTGATACTCACCTCGTCGTATACCGCAAAGTCAAAGCAATGACACTTCGATTTGCCCAGTGAATTAACACTTTCAGATATTTACACTACAAGGTAGTGCTCACCTTGCGGTAAACGGCACCTATAACCGCTGTTTTCATCCTTAACCCAATTGACATCTGATGGTATTGAGCAAAATCCCAGAAGAAAGACTTCATCATACTTGCAACAAACAGAGCCAGTGAGCATGCAAAGCCTATCCATTTGGGGTATTCAATAGCATTTGGTGATCCCATACTTTCAATCATTTCAATTATGAAACTGAAGCAATGAAACAAACTTTGCAAATTGCAAATTTTGCAAAATCTATTATATTAAGTGGTTTAAACGTATTATTAGAAAAGAAATTGTCACTTGTTCTTTTGCAAAGAAGCGTGAGTCAAAGATTAACATAAATTTCAAAATCTTACAAATTTTACAATTTTTTAAAGGTTAATGCCGCTATGGTACTATTCACGTCATATGGCGAGTTTTCAGCGACTTGAGTTATATCCCAGACAAAAGGGACTTCTGAGTAGAACAACCGACCTTAAGGTTTGCTTTATAGCTTCATTTGACGCCACTTGCGATAATAAATCCTCATAGCGGTGAGGGAAATGTTATTTAATAAAGGCGACTCAAACTACTGAAAATATCTAAACTTGGTCCAAGTTACTTGGTTCAAAGAATACATTTAAATCATTTCATATCTGCTTTGTAAATGTGTCTAACAAGAATAGAGATATTAAAGCATTACTTTAATATAAATGGCTGTAGCAGATCAAATGCATCTCCAATTATTTTGTATGTTGTTGCCTCTGCCCACTGTCCTCGGTGTGTTCTCCACATTACCGAAAATATAGATGGACCATGTCCACATTTTGGCTTCATATTATCAAATCTATACAGTGCGTCTCTTTGTATGCTCTTATTTCGTGTTGTAGACAATATGGGAGTCTTTTCATTTGGCTCGTCATATTCGGATTCCATCGATAGTCTTCGTTCTTGGTTTTCTTTCGTCTTTCTTTACATTAACAGATTTTTTTTGTAGGAAACATTTTAAAGAATAATTCAAGATGAATCTTTATCAGTAAAGTATATATACGCTTACCTAAAATTCTAATACTTTTTTAAAAAATATAAGTGGAGTTTTATTTTGAACTAAGCTAACTGTTATGCAATTATTAAAGAATCGGATCCCTGACATGAAATAATTCAAAATAGGCTCGATTCGAACCCAGAACTTTAAGTGGCAAATGATTTGAAGTTGCAGTGACACGAATGATGATATTCTCGCTTATAGAGCCATTGCTAGTTCGAATCATTGATAGTTATAAGGTAGTAGGCCTTACCGATACAGATTATGTGCTCTGTTCCAGTTGTTCAAAAATTTACCAACGACATATTGACTCTGTAGTCGCTTTGTTTGTCTCCATAAACCAGACGATGTCAGTGGTTTTCTGTATGCTTTTACGACCAATCTGTTTGATATAAATTATTTGTTTGGCAATATTGGCCTTAGGCATTTGAATACTCAATGACCTTTTGTCTGTTAATTATCGGATTCCGAAATTTAAAGTATGGCATAACGGTAATCAAGGTTTATGTATAACTAGGAACACAACACTTGCCTAAGTAACCTCAGTGACAAGGAGTAAAGACGTTCAGTTTCAGTTTGAAGGTAAAGTAGGTTCGATGATTTAGATGACACCGCTTAAAAAATACCCATGAAAAAATACATTACATTTAGTGTGAATGTCATAAATTTCAAATTTGTATTATTTTTATTATTTTAATTGATTTATTCATCTTTTTACTTCTATCTGTCATTGGGTGGGAAAAATCTCGAAATGTCCCTGTTCTAAAATCTTAAATGATAGTTCTTAAATCTTAAAACTAAAATCAGAGCTAAAACTATTGTCACAAAAAAGTTCAAAACTTACGGAAATACCCATGTATATGTAAGCCTGTTTATAAATGAAGCATTCTCGAGCGGACACTCCTGTAAAATTTTAAGTATATCTTGTGAATTTATTAAACTTTTATTTTTTCGTATTAAAATAGGCTGGACAATCCATCGTTTATTAGAATTTTAGAATCTTAATTAAGATTGACGGATTAATTACTTTAATTATTTCAATTATTTTAATTTAATGATAAACTTCTATAATACCCTTTCGTGTGAAAATAACAAAAAATAATAATATTTGAGTACATATATATACAATGCAATCTCTGCAGACTGACCCACTATATAGCAATAATCTCTTTACATCAACAGTGTCAATTCTTGCCCTATTGAGACTTTACAATAAATAAACACCTGTCAAAAACAAAAATCCATGTTTCCCAAAGGCCGTTACTCTGAGGAGGTTGAACTGTAATTGGCTGTCTTGATAAAACTGCATGCCTCCAGATGAGTCAAAATATTCTTAAGAAGTCAAACTTGATAAAAATGTACCAAGATTTTAGGCAAAGATTCAGGTTATAATTTTCATGGTATATGCGATTAATGACAGATTTTTCATTATTTATAACTATATTTCTACTGCGTTACTAACACAGTTAGGGCTATTTTTTCATATTTTGACATTGTTTTGGAAATCTACGTTGGTAAAATGCTTCCTTTTGGTTACTTCACAATACATGTATTATACTTTCAAATATAATTTCAATTTTTTTATGAAAATAAGCATTAATATGACGGCATGCTGCTTTAAAACCACGGTAGGGACTACAATACTCGTATCCATGTTAAATAGACCTTTCTTTTTATACTCGATTTATATCAACGATAAATGAACCAATTCAAAATCATGTTAAACTTATTTACCTCTTGCTGCGCATCGAATTCCACCTTGTCATACTGATCGGCAAAACAACGCAGAACCAACTGAACCCAAATAACAGATAATTTTACACAAGTTAACGTGCTTGCTGGACACCATTTCTGAAATAAAACGTTGTTATTGTAAGTTAACCAATAATCATTGTGCTTTTATACGAACATTGTTTTTATTGTTGTTGTTGTTTTTTGTTTGTTTTGGGGTTTTTTATTGGTGTTTTGGGGTGGGGTTGGGGGTTTGGGGTTATTTCTTTGTTGTTTTTGTTGTTGTCGCCGCCTTTGCTATTGTTGTTTTTATATAAATATGCATATTTTACGTGATGACGCGAATTATTGGACTTGAAGTGACTTTGTGGTATAGTAAGTTGACATCATGTATCACCTTAAGGTCGAATTCCCATGCGATATTAATTCATTTCTTTTCTAGATCAAACATAAGTAATTTTCAAATTTTCAGAAAGCTGGTGTTTCAACAAAGGTGTTCAGTTGTGCCAGAAATGCATGTGATGTGTTAATGTCTGCAGCGGCAAAGTAGACAAGTCACCGTATGACCTTTATTCGAATAATAATAGAAATTGTCTAACATAACAACCAAACAGAAATACATAATTATAAGCGACAATCATGCGACGTTATATGGAGATGATAGATTTAATGGGTTTTGGTGTCTAACTCGGTGCATCATTTTCAGGAGAAAAAAAAACATAGAAAGTTTTCAAACAACGTATTAATAGAAAAAAATGTATAGCATTTGCAATATGTTTATACTCAATGTAATTGAGTAACATTTTATTTGTAACTGATTAATATCATTTCATTGCTTTTGTTTCGGTAGATCTATATGTTTTTTATTTATTTCCTGTTACAGTTTTGTCGACGAATCAGTGCTAAGTGGAAACCTTTCTCCGCCAATCTTTTAGATAATTAATGTGTAGAATTCTGGGGATAATTCATGTTAATAATTGAAATATTGTTAAATTAGCATTCACTATAACAAATAAAACATAGCAGAACATACGATTTAATACCCTTCACAAAAAGATAATTTGATTTTATTCGAAATTTTGTTTTTTTAAAAACAACCAACTCACATCGGCAATAATCAACGAGTAAACTGGTATAACTTCCGACACAGCTATAAGAAGCCAGAATGTAAATGTAATAATACAAGATTTGACTCCAACAAAACGCATACCTTCCTCCACAATCAGTATTAACAGCTGAAAGTAAGATGGACATACATGTATATAAATAAGAACACAGCGTCAGAAATTAAATATGCGTTTTTCACTTAATCTTAATCGATCGTTTTTAGTGATTGTTGCTTATTCGTTTCTTTTTGTTAGATAACTATAGAAATATTCATATTATAAAATAAAATATATTTTTGTCTTCAAATGTATAGGTATATAATAAAATGATAATTATGTTGTAGAAGCTTTCTGGGGTCATGAATTTTGCTACTCGCAGCTTGGTAAAAAATGATATTTACTGTCGGTCTCGCAATATATCTACACAACCCAATATTCCGTATTTCATTCTATACTGACTCAAGTTCAAGTTTAAGAAATAAGTCATTGATTTTACATCACAACGTAAAAAACTCTACATGTGTACTTCCATATCAAATATTCAGACATAACCTTAATTATAACAATAATCAAAGAGACATATCTGCGTTACTTTAATTAAAATGATAAAAATGAGTTGACCTAAAAATACATACAAACGAGGCTGCTTTAATTACGACCGCCACATAAGCGGCTGTCGGAACGTTCACGTCATCATTACATCTGTATCCTGTTTCTTTCTTTAACAGAATCTCAGATATCACTAGCATGATTAAAGCTAGGGTCATCATCTGAAAAAAATCATAACAGAATTTTACTCGCATGTTCATTTAAATATTCACACTAACGTGCAAAAATGGTATGACATCACGTTAATAATGGCGTCAATTTTAGCATTTAAAACTCAAAATGTGGTGACCGTTCATTTATTTTATTTTATCTCACTCACTCACTCACTCACTCACTCACTCACTCACTCATTTATTTATTTATTTATTTTTGTTTCAATGATAGATTTTATTGTCAAATCTACAACTGCTATCATAAAGTAAAGGTATGTGCATGTGTAGTCCGAACTCGTACCCTTAACACTGATAACAATGGTTTATATATACATATGCATACCTTTATATCATTGTAATCTGATAAACTAAGGTGTACAGTTTTTGACCTTTTTAATATAATTGTCATATATTTATACATATTTTTACATGATATGCAACGCGTAAGAAATTCATCTTATGGGTAGAGGATGTGAAATACATTCCTGCCCAATCGTCCTGAAACAGCGGTTTCCTACGGGCTCAGAGCTATTATGAAGCACAACTTGTAAAACATTCATGGACATGCATAGGATGACATCTTACAATGTAACACAGCTCAGTGTGGATTCTCAGAAGAAAAAGATTAAATGGGGCTTTTAAAGTATAAAGACTTAGCTTGCTAAAATGCTTAATTAGCTGGAAATAAATGGCCTTGTCACAGGATGACGCATATGTGCAGCCTGACCGGGACTCGAACCCGGGATCCTCGGAATATCGTTCGGCGGCTCTACCGACTTACACATCTTCTCCCCTAAATAGTTCTGAATCGTGACAGCCAAGTAGTAATATGTTTCTAGTAATCTAAAAGCTGCAAGAAATGTAATTGTCCGATATAATATTTAGATACCTTCTTCATAATTTGCAGTTTGTGGAATGGTAAAGGTGGGTCCCGTTCTTTCCTGAACAGATAGGCGGTGAAAGGGAGCGATACGATCCAGAGAAAGCCGTACGGAATCCATACCAGAACTGTGTCTTCAAAACATGGACTAACATTTGGTCTGTCTTGTAAGATAGAATCTTTGTCCTGGGTTAATATAGAATATATTTGCTCCTTTCAGATATTATGCGTTGGTAGATAAAAGTTTAATGTGCCGAGAAAAAAACTGATAGATTTGCGGCATACTTGTTCATTATACGGTATTCTATCGTACACGTCCCGATATTGTTTTTAAATCTTTACAAATATAAATATGTATTAAATATATATTCGAACATTTCATAAAAGGAATCAAATGTGAAGAATTAAAAAAAACAAATGTTAACAGCAACATATTGTAGTTTAAGATCATTGTATTTTTTAAATACTAAAACAGAGTAAAGGTTCGGTATCAAATAGTTCTTAATATTTACCCATAATTTGATATCTCCACAGAAATTATTTAAAACGTCCATAATAAATGTCCCTTGTTCCTGTCTTATAAACACGAATGATTGATTATATTTTCATTCTTCAGTTTATCTTCTTACATAAATATTTTTTAATTATATCTATATGAATTTTCGAACAATTAAAAAAAATACAATTTAGCTAAGTTTGTCTAAAGCTATGTGATTAGAAAAGTTGAAATAATTAATTTATTATTGGTTAACACGTCTAAGACAACCATTGTTTATCCTTGTTACATTATATATACTTGATGTAGTGATATTTTAGATATTTGCACAGTTTCAGTACAATATAATGATATATTTAAACTGATGACATTAAGGGATAATTATAGAATCATATCTTATTTAACCTCTCCTTAATTTAGTTACATTATTTATATTGTTAAAGATAGATAGATAGTTTTGTTTGTATTGATGTAACATATACATATGCATTGTAAACTCGTGAAATATTCGGAATATATCGACACTTTCCATCCCGTAAGCTTCAATATGACTGATGTAAACTCATCGAGTAGATACGGAAAGTGTCGAAGTTGATCTAATTTACACGATCTATTGGTGAGTTCCAACCAGGGTCTTTCAAATATATAGAATGGTTCATTCTATTTAAAAGACTCTAATTCATCTGAAAAATGTTGTTGTTTTTTTTATTTTTTGTTTGTTTTTTCTTGTTTTTTTTTGTTGTTATTTTTTTTTGTTCGCAAGATATATGAAATATGATTCTTACAAGAGTGGATTTAAAATCCCATTTATTCTCGAAAACATTTAAAGTTTTCATTACAGAAATAACTTAACGTTACTTTTTCAGAACAAAACATTGATAAATAAGTAGGGGACTAAACTGATACAGAATGGGCTCGATGGACATATTTTTTTATTTCCAATACTCGTTTTATATCTGAAAAATGAATTCAAGGTAAGTTTTTCGTATGCAAAAAACTTATGCGAGAGTTCCCAAACGCTATCCACATTATGGGACAGTTGACTTTAAAATCAGCAAATTGAAGTTCAGTGTAGCCAAAACTACAATTCCAAATATTTCATTTTTTATACACAAGCAGTTAACAAGTTTCCCAGCATCATTCAAAGATATAAATGTACTCGTAAATCATGAGCTTAAAGGTATGAGCTCGTGTATGTTATTAACTCGGAAAATGAGTTATTTCTGTAAGCGTTGTCATATTATATGGTGGCGGGAAATAAAGATATGTTGAAGATTTTTTTTTTTGCATTCATTGCTCCTTAAATCTGACCACGGATTTATATATATGTAATATAAATCCGTGATCTGACACAATTTATATTTACTCCTACCCATCCAAATTATAAACCACGCCTGAAATATACTAGTTTGGGCCATCTTCATGACGGTGCATATGGGTGTGCAAAATTGCAATATTTTATCTGGCAATATTATATCCCAATATGTTTTCAGATATCGCAATATATCTTACCAATAAACTTTTAATAAACACCTAAAATTCTATTAAAGATAGAAGTGTTCGTGTATAGCTTGACTTCAAACGGTATTTTTTGCTTAAACTCATTTCTTTTATTTTACCCTGTCCCCCCCCCCCCCCCCCCCCCACACACACACACAACCAACCGCACATCTAAATAGTTTGAAGGTGGAAATTACCATAACTCGCCCACCATTTAATTGAGTTAAATGTTAAATTTGAGGGAAAGATAATATATAATGAATTTTAAACAAAAACATAGTTTGATGGTATAATTTCTTATTTTTTTTATCATTTCACTGTCTTTTCCTACATGTAGTACTTAATTAAGATACTACATCAACAAAACCTATACGTATATGTACTTTAAAAACTAAAATGGATTCTGTGGTCGTTGTCTAAATGGCATGTATTTCGTAGATGCTATTTCATTTTAATTCTGGAAAAGTAGGCATGGTTGTACATTAAAGACAGGCATGGTTACATTTGTTTGGGTCGTCAGACCAAACAAATAATAGTAGCGAAATTTCAGACCCTGATGCTGTTAATTGCAAATGCCGAAAGTAGTCCGCTTTTTTGAAGCGGTTACTTACCTTTATATGTACACTAACGCCGAAAAATTCAGGGGAGATCACTGCGTAAAGATTGTCAAATGACAGGCGAATTAATTTTCAAGAAAAATAGTTCCCGAATGGTCGAAGATTTCTAATATTGTTTTATTCTTATAGATATACATGCTTATAGTAAGCTCCATGATTATTTACATCTGTGTTAAACGAAATAATAAGTTACAAACCCTAATTCAAAATAATATGGTTTTCTTCAGGCTGTTAACATATAACTCCACCGTGGCCGAGGGGGTTGCACGGTCGCTTAGGAATCGAGGGGTCTGGAGTTCAAATTCTAGTTAAGGCAACTTTTTTAATTGATTAAGTCAAATAAACATTGAATTGAATATCAGTGTTGCAATTTGTCTTATAGCCAATTTACTACAGTTAAAACATTGGAAAGCATTGGTGGCACTATACAAAAACAAATTGGTTTATAATCTCACAACCTTCACCTTTCTGACATTCTGAGACCCAAACAAATTCAACGCCTTCTGTGCTTTGATTTACATAAGCATTTGCTGGATAGTATTTTGTCATGGTTTATTCATGGCTTAAATTGAATTAAATTAATTAAAGTCGTGGTTTATTAATTAAGGTGTATATTTTCTTTTAAAAAAATAGCATCATAACTGATACAAAATTCCTATGATCCGGGAAGAGTCTATTATTTTTTGTGGAGATAGGTAACGAAACTGTGTGACCCGTAGTGACGGTATTTAGACCTTTTCCAGATTCCGTAAGAACGGTATTTATATACAACAATGAGTACGAAAATGACGATTTTATAACGTTAATCTCCAAATATATAATTGGCAATAAACAAGTATAATGATTACAGACAGGGATCTTGATTATCTTGACCTAGAAGATGAAAGCGACCAAGAAGCGATAGACAGGTATATAAATTGATTTTGAAACAAATTCTTAATATATATTGATTCGCACTTGATATTTTCGTACTATAATCATAATAAAAGACGAACCACTACCTTTTGTCATTTATTTACCTTCGAATATTACAAGTTTCTCATGAGAAGGAAGAATGATTTTCGTCCATATAATTATTGTTTTTAAGGATACAAAACAGTATGTCTGCATTATATTTAATTCTGGCTTCTATTATCCATATCTTTATATGTTGCTTTTATTTTGATGTTGTCTTGCAGTGCTATAAAACCTGTGCGCTGAAGTATCTTTAGCTGACATTATATTTGACTTTGTTGAAACAGTTAAAC
Source organism: Ruditapes philippinarum (assembly GCF_026571515.1). NCBI lineage: Eukaryota > Metazoa > Mollusca > Bivalvia > Venerida > Veneridae > Ruditapes > Ruditapes philippinarum. The sequence continues at coordinate 134,087 of NW_026859247.1, forward strand.
TCTTTTATGTATTATATGTCACATGGTGAGAAAAATGTGACGCCTGACCGGGACTTGAGCCCAGGACGGGTACACTTTCCTATCATTGTGTTTTGAACCTAAATGTACCTAAATACAGTTTACTCCATTAAAGCTATTAAATAAAAAAATAATAAGAATTAACTTGTATGAAATTTCAACAAAATTATACCCTACAAATTTTAATGTAAACAACAAATATTAACATATCTTAATCTTAAATTGCAAACTTGTACAATTCATTAATGAACCTAGATAAGCACATGTCACTTTGTAAGTTTTTTTTCTTTCAACATCTGACCCTCCAATTTCAACCAAATGAATAAATGAAAGTTATAGCCGGCAAAGTCATATTATTTTGTGAATATTAATTCATTTTCTAATTATAATAAATATTGTATACAAACAGTGTTCGAAATTAGCATAGTCCCTGACTACTTAAATTCTCCTTGGGCTACCAACTTTTCACAGTAACAAACCCGACCAGGTTACTGTATTTTAGAGGCAATATAGACAACTGTTTTGAACAAATGAATCGTGCTAGTGAAATTTCTTTTGGGCTAGTGAACATTCCAATCTGCCTAGCCGATTCAAATCCTAATTTCTTACACTGTACAAACCAAAATGAATATCAGTGTCTATTCTAGGTAAGGGGATGTGGGGATTCACACCTATTTTTGAGAATTCCCCCCTATGTTTTCTGAGGCATGGTGGAAATTTTACTAAGAGAAAGAAGGGAAAAGATCAACAAATGAAATAAATTCTCACTTTTCAATAAATATATCCCAGTTTTTCGAATCCTAGAATAGACACTATGAATATTGCTATATTTGGGTATATTTGGGTATTTCGTGCTGCCGCCCAGGACTCTCTGAATCAGGGATTCTTTTTGGCTTATTTTATAGCCAATATTAGGTCATATTCCCGATTGAAAATAGTGTATTATTTTCCCGATACACAGGAAAAAATTCCCAATTAAAAAGTTATAAAATAAAGATATTGAATACCAAATTAAAAAACTTTGAAAATCGGGGCTTCTGCACTGTTATAGTGTTTAAATGTTTGCAGATGCCATCCTAGACAGTTTTTCTTTGTTTTCATTTTAAATTATCACTGCAAAATTTAAGTCATGCATTTTTTCCCAATTTTAACAAAATATCACTGAAATTCCCAAGTCCATGGGTAATGGTCATGTTCGTTCCCAAAATCCTGGAAGAAAAAACCTGTGAATACTGTACCGTGGCTCTACCAACAGCTATTCCGCCGTTTACACATCATCTTCCCTAAAATGCTAAACAGTGAACAGTTCTGAACCATGACTGATGATACTCCCCTGCTATATATTTAAATGTGTCATCGAATTTCACAGAGTTACAGAGCAATTGATGTTAATTAAACTCTGAGCTATAATATAAAATTCAGTCATGGCCCCACATTGGGCGGTGAGAAAAATGTGCAGCCTGACCGGGGCTGGAACCCAGGACTTTCATTAAGGTCAAAGTATGAAATGTGAATATCACTATTTACAAGAAAAATATGTTTCCCGGGAGTACACTCTAATGTAATTCCTCTGATGTATATGACTTTAGGATCAAAAGATTCTTAAACCAATACAATTTATCAATACATATTTCACTCAGCTGATATGATAAAAAAAAACTTTTTAAATTTGATTATAGGAATAAGAAAAAGTTATGCATGGCCTCTGCTATGCAGTGAAAATTTATCATTTAGTCTTTTCAGTTAATTTCATTTATGTGAATCAAAATACAGCAGATTTGTGTAATAATCTACCTAATAGACCCTCACCTTAAATTGACGGTCTTTGAAACTGGAATCCGTCGAAGACCACCGAAAAGTTGGCCCCAATATTGTTTCTATTCATTCCAGCAGCTTGATAAATAACCAAACCTAACACACATTAAAAAAACTTAAATACTTTCAACAGTTCCGATGATGAAATTGACATCCTTCTTTATGGAACTCCGGAACAGAAGAGAAAGATGTGTCGCCGTAATTCAAATGTCACCAGAGACTCATCCAGTGAAGATGATTTTGAAAAAGAGATGAACGCAGAATTGAATGGACAAATTAAAGAAATAGAACGACGGAGAGGATCAGTTTCAGGTAGATCAAAAGTTTGTTTTTATTGTACATGTAGCTTTAATAGGCTTAAATGAACACCACTGAGATCCTAAAGCTTACTAAACATCTTACATAGTCTTAGATTTTCTGGGTCATTTTACAAGAAAACATGACGTGAAAATATTAAAATAAAGAAATACAAATGTATACTCAGAATTAAATTAAAAATCTATTGTTTTTTGTGATGGTGCTGACTGCATGTCCATACAGTTTAATTATTTGTTCTTTTTTATTCTGATATTTACAAAAATGTTAATGGACTGATCTTTATTTAGAGTAGGGCAAGTTTAGTATGAAAAATTTGTTGATGTTTACTAATAATCAGGTATAGACATCCTAAAGAGTAAGTGGATAATTCAACTCTCAAGTGTTTAAGGTTTACTGTTACCCTTGTACATGTACATATGTAGCATCATTGAATTCTTTCATGTTGATAAACTTATTCTGAACTAGTATTTTGGTGGTTCTTATTTAGATTCAGGCTTTTGTCTGATGCACTGAGTGACATCTGAAGACTTCCTGTTTATTGTTTAATATTTATTTTTTAAACATGAAGAAGGCTTTTCAATCGAATCGGAATTTAATAAAAATTAGCAGTTCCTCAGATGCCACTCAGTGCAACATTTGCCTCAGAAATGCTATCATCCTTATTTCTCAATTTTTTTTATTTTGGGTGCAGTTTTTATAAAAAATATATGAATAAAAACTGATGAATAAATTTTACAAACATTTATAAATACATGTATGAAAGTGTTATTGATTGTAAAGATTCAAATGTTAAAACTACATGTATAGGTGCAATGTATGGAGAAAAAATAAAGTAAGGATTGGTAAGCTTTGAGCATGGCACTTTTTGGAAAAACATCCCTTAATTGATACTTGTTTGGTATGCTGGAAAAAATACCACATGTAAGAGTTATTGATTGTAAAGATTCAAATGTTAAAGCTACATGTATCGGAACTATCTTATGAGGGAAAAAAAATGTTTAGGATTGGCAAGTATGTTGAGTTTAACTGCTGAGCATGGCACTTTTCAAAGTTGACAGATTGATAAAATACAATATACTTGATATCTCTTAAAGCTGCAGTCCTCCAGATGAGCCAAAATATTTCAAGAAATTCAATCTTTAGAAAAATGTCTTAAGATCTTATAAAATGTAGAAAGATTCAATATTTAATTAATTATTTACATGTTATGTGCATTTAATGACTAATTTTGCAGTATCAATCACTATAATTCTACTGCGTTACTAACGCAGTAAGGTATTTATCTATATTTTGACCTCTTTTTGGTAATTTATGTGGATTGTAAGTGCTGTTTGCAATGTGTAAATTACTTATTTTGTTCACTATACAGTATTTATTAAACTTTTAAATACATTTTCAAAATTTTTTAAAAATTAGCATGAATCTGAAGGCATGCTGCTTTAATACTTTTTTATGCCCCCGCCATGTAACGGCCGGGGCATATAGTGTTACCCTGTTCCGTCATTCCGTCCTTCCGTCCTTCCATCCTTCCGTCCTTCCGTCATTCTGTCATTCCGTCATCATCAGTTTCCGTTCATTATCTTAAGAACGGTTGCACACATTCAACTCAAATTTGACATATGAATATGTCATGACAAAATACAGGTCAAGTTCGAATTTGGTCATGGTTCGATGATTTTTGACAGAGTTATGCCCCTTTTACTTTGAAAATAATATGAAATTTCAGTTTCCGTTCATTATCTCCCCAACGGTACAACAAATTCAACTCAAACTTGACATATGGATATGCCATGACAAAATACAGGTCAAGTTCGAATTTGGTCATGGTTCCATGATTTTTGGCAGAGTTATGCCCCTTTTACTTTGAAAATAATATGAAATTTTCAGTTTCCGTTCATTATCTCCCCAACGGTACAACACATTCAACTCAAACTTGACATATGGATATGTCATTAGAAAATACAGGCCAAGTTCGAATTTGGTCATGGTTCGATGATTTTTGGCAGAGTTTTGCCCCTTTTACTTTGAAAATAATGTGAAATTTTCAGTTTCCGTTCATTATCTCCCCAACGGTACAACACATTCAACTCAAACTTGACATATGGATGCGTCAAAAGAATGCGCAGGTCATGTTCAAATTTGGTCATGGTTCAATGATTTTTGGCAGAGTTATGCCCCTTTCACTTTGAAAGTAATATGAAATTTTCAGTTTCCGTTTATTATCTCCCCAACAGTACAACACATTCAACTCAAATTTGACATATGGATATGTTTTTGGAATGCCCAGGCCAAGTTGGAATTTGGTCATGGTTCAATGATTTTTGGCAGAGTTATGCCCCTTTCACTTTGAAAATAATATGAAATTTACAGTTTCTGTTCATTATCTACCCAACAGTGTTACATATTCAACTTAAATTTGACATATTGATATGTCAAAGGAATGGGCAGGTCAAGTTGAAATTTGGTCATGGTTTGATGATTTTTTTTTGCAGAGTTATGTCCCTTTCACTTTGAAAATAATATAGATACATCTTAGGAATAAACAGTTTAAGTATGAATTTGGTTGTGGTTCAATGATTTTAGACAAACTTATCTTTCCTGAATGTTGGAAAAATTTTGTACTTTCAGTTTCAGCACTCGTACTTTTAGCCATTATTTTGGCTACAAATATGAAATATGTTATTTTTAAAAGGTTAAGACTGAATAATTTCAGTGTCTTGAACATTGTATGAAAATGGTTTGTGTTAACATTTTAAAGTTTTAAGGGCTTTGAACTTAAAATGAAAAAAATAATTAATGCACCATCTGAAATTTTGGCTGCATGCGGGGGCATCCGTGGCATGATGACACATTTCTAGTTTGATATGCTAGAAGAAATACCATGTTGATAACATGTACAAAGTGAGGAAAGCACTGTCACTGCTGCTGTGAACTTAAATTATTTCTCAACTGCTGTTCTTGCATTCTTGTCTTGGTGAATACAATGTGTGGCATTATAAATCATTTGCTGATTCATTTCTTTGAAATAAGTTGATGCTCTTTGATTTATAATTTTAATTGTTTGATACAACAACAACAAAAATGATGTTGAATGACAAAAGTAAACCAAACTAAAGGTCTTTCACATAGACTGAAATTAATTTTGTCAAAATCCATGCTAGAGTTATGGACCTTGGATAATAATGTCAGTTTATAGATATTAGTCCTGTTGGAGATGTATTATGTTTTCAAGAGAATACCTTCAGAAGTTTAAATGATTGATATTGTGGATGCATGACTGCCACACTTTGGATAAGTTTTTGCATAGATAAAGTTATAGATAGGAAAAAGAATGTTTTACAGCATTTCAAATCTACAAAAAGGAACCAGCAGCCATTACTTCTAAACTCAGTGTGATGAGTCTCTTAAATCTACAATGATTTAATTATTTTTTTGCAGCAGAGTACAATCATTATACATGTACTAAAAACTATATCAATGTTTTAAGTTTATATCTGTTGTTGTTACAGAGGCTGGTTGCTCAGGTACATCTAACAGTGAGAGTAAAGATCAGCCAAGATTTCACGATGATGTTTATTTTGATTCAGATGAAGAGGATATGATCACGCAAGGTAAAATACAACATATGCCCACTTAATATTTTATATAATAGATGCTTATTGCACCAAGTTAAGCTCCACTATTCAAAGGAAAGGGAGAGCTACTGTACTGTTCGGGCATGATGGCGCATTGGCATGGCTGCCACACTTTGGTTAAGTTTTTGCTTGAAATTTGGTATGAGTGGAAACTCCGCACACTGATTTGAATTTTTAATTTCATAAAAAATTTATTAGATATATCTTGATATCCACAAATGATGATAATACAGATGAGCAGAGACCCACATTATAGACAAGAAGTTTTATTATCATTCAAACAAATAACATTCCTTGTACCAATCAAATGATTTATTTATAAAATCTGATATTTTATTATGAATTGACTGTGTTTTATCTGTAGGTGACAAAAAGAAGCAACAAAAACAGCTCAGCAATGATGATCTCCTCTATGACCCAAATATTGACGATGACAATGAAAAGTGGATTGAAGAAAGGAGGAGGTCATACCTCCCAAAAAACAATACTACCTCTAAACAGAAACAGAAACCTCTGCCACATAGTGATGCAGTATTGGACTGTCCAGCCTGTATGACCACATTATGCTTTGATTGTCAAAGGTAAGATACTTCTTACAATATTTACCTCCATTGCCAGAATTGGCAGACATTTTCAGGGCTCAATATTCTATATAATATAATTGACAAAAAATGAAGGGAAAAAAAACTAATATAAATAACTGATATACGTGTATTGTCGAATTCTTTATGCATACATGTATGAAGGAAAATATTATTATAGCAGTAATATGATAAAGATTTTTATAATTTTTCATGAAGATGATAGAATTATGAGAGATTTTTATCTCACCATAGGGATATAATATATTGGGAATGACCCTCAAAATGATGGCCAGGGGAGGTAATTTTTTTTGCTCTGTGATTGTAAATACACCGGTTGACAGTTTCTATACAAACTGCGTAAATAACCAAGGTATATCGAGTGTGAAAACATGAGTTGTTTCCATTATTTTCGAGTAAAATCGATATCTCTAGTGCTAAAACAATACAAATATTACCCCTTTTAAACTGTTAGTTCATTGCGATTTATTGTCCAATTTTACTTATTATAACATCAATGAAAAGCTTGTGATTTTAGCTTCATCTCAGTTTATAATTCAACATCTCTTTAGACACCAAAAGTATTAAAATTAATTGAGCCGAGTCATGACAAAACCAGTATAATGGGTTTGCAACCAGCATGGATCCAGACCAGCCTGCGAAGCAGCGCAGTCTGATCAGGATCCATGCTGTTTGCTTACAAACTCTATAACAAGTAGAGAAACTGATAGCGAACAGCATTGATCCTGATCAGACTGCGCAGATGCGCAGGCTGGTCTGGATCCATGCTGGTCGCAAACTCATTATGTTGGTTTTGTCATGACACGGCTCAATTGTTAAACCTACCACATGACAGGTAATATAACATATGATTCAAAAGAGAGATAAGCAACCAGTAATTTTTACTCGCAAAATTACTGATAAGAAAAGCTGGTTTTGAAACTGTCAAATTGTGAATTGTATGTTTTAACTTGATTTTCATCAGAAATATGTGACTAGTTTGTCAATTGTAAATGGCAAATGGTCAATGGTGAAAAATTATGCATAAGTTGCAAATAGTTATCAATGAGAATATTGCTTATATTGTTGATGGTAAATTGTGTTTGCTGTGTTGCATAGTTTTGCACAAATTACTGACACTAACTCAGAATGTAATTAAGTTATAACACTTAAGCATTGTAATTAAAAAGTGTCTTTAATAATCACTGAAGTAAATGTAATAAAAACTTGAACTGAAACTTTCTTTTGCGGAAACAACATATATGTTGTAATTTTCATTTCAGCTTGTTTTAAAGTTTACTTATTTTTCAACAAATTTCAGACATGATGTTTATGAAAACCAGTATCGAGCAATGTTTGTGAGAAATTGTGAAATTGACACTACTGAATTCCTCAAATATCCCAAGGCCTCCAACAGATCTCGAAAACGGAAGAAAAACAAGGAGAATTGTGAAACAGACACTAGTGAGGATAAATTCCACCCTGTGAAATGTACTGAATGTAACACTGTAGTTGCTGTGTATGATGAAGAGGAAGTTTATCACTTCTTTAATGTGTTAGCAAGTTACTGAAGTTTATCACTCTTTAATGTGTTCTCGAGCTACTCATGTTTATCACTTTTATAATGTGTTGGCAAGGTACTGAAGTTTATCACTTCTTTAATGTGTAAGTGAGCTACTGAAGTTTATCACTTCTTTAATGTGTTAGTGAGCTACTAAAATTTATCACTTATTTAACATACAAGCAAGTTACTACAGTATATCTCTTCCTTAATGTTTAAGGGAGCTTCTAAAGTTAATCACTTTTATAATCGGTTAGAGAGATACTGAAGTTTTTCAATTCTTTAACGTGTTAGCGAGGTACTGATGTTTATCACTCTTTACTACTGAACTTTATCATATTAATGTGCAAGCAAGCAACTGAAGTTTATCAGACTTCTTGAAAATGTAAAAAAGCTACTGAAGTTTATCACTTCCTTAATGTGCTAGCAAGCTGCTTAAGTTTATCACTTTAATTAGTTAAAGAGCTTCTGAAGTTTATCACTTCCTTAATGTTTTAGCAAGCTACTAAAGTTTATCACTTCTATGTTGGGTTAGAAAGATATGCAAAGTTTACCACTCCTCCTGAAGGTTATCACTTCAGTAATGCATGTGCAAGCTACTAAAGTTAATCACTTCTTGAATGTGTTAGTAAGCTGCTGAATTATGGTGTTGGTTACTTCTTTCATTTGTTAGCTAACTGCTTCAGTTTATCACTTTCTTAGATAGTTTTCAAATCACTGAAGTTTGGTTTTTATATTGAAATGAAGGGGTAATCTGTGATAAATTAATTGTTGTTGAGAATTATGTATCTATATATTGAAGTTGATTGAAATACTAGTACATTATTAGCTTGTCTGTTTTGCTATTATGATTGATTAGAATTTTGTCAAAATCGCCAGATAAGTAGGATAATTTCAAAATTATTAAAATTATCAAGATGAAACTATGAATACTTCATTACCATGACATGGAAAAATTGTTAGGCAAGGGGCATTCTGAAAGCAATATTTTAGGAGTTATTCCCCTTTTTAACTTGGAATATTGTATAAAAATGGTTATTAATAGACAAGTGTTAAAAACCGCACGCAGAGCTATGGTATTTCAGTTATTTATACAATAAAATCAGTAAAATTTCAACATTTAACAAACTGAAAAGTTTTGTTTTGTTTTTCTAGCTCACCTGGGCATAGATTGCTCAGAGATGAACTTTTGTGATGACAGTGTGCTTTCATCCTTGTCCACAATTTCTTTAAACAACATCTCCTTCACCACAAGACGGATTTTAGACAAACTTCACAGGAACAATCCTAAGGTGGTTCGGTACAAGAGTTATACAAATGGTTCAACTCTGATGCATAAGTAGGTCACAGGAGTGAAATAGACTTTAAAAATGAAATCTTTAAAACATACTTCTCTAAAAGTCCAGAGGTTAGATATTTGGCATATAGCATCACATTGTTGTCCTTAACAAAAGTTATTAAGTCTCTTGGTTTACATGGGCTTTTATTTGAAATGAAATTTAAGTCTACTTTTTTGGAACAGAAATGCCTACTGCCTTCACATTGGCATGTATCATTGCAAAGTGGACCTCTACAAAATCCCTGGGGTAAAAATTGGTTCTTGCCCATAGAGTCACTTAGTTTATATAGATTTACATAGTAAAACACATTAAGTCTTCTTTAGTGAAAATAAAATGCATAAACTATAGAAATTTGTCATGAAGCATTTCCTAGCAGACATCTAAACATATTTTAAAAACTATCCTGCTGGGGTAAAAATGACAAACTTAATATGACCTTCACCTTGCGCACTGCTGACTAATAGTTATTGTGCCTAATATTGCTCAATTTCGGTGTCATTATTGCTCAATTTCGGTGTTATTATTGCTTAATTTCTTAATTATTTCTGCATTCCTGCGTTACTGGATGTGTACGGTTATATCTAATACGTCAACTCTTATAATGAAACAAATGTTACTTGTTTACGTTTTCACTTGGTCGTGCCATATTTTTTCCTTTCAATATTTGAATAATTAACACATACAATGTTCCAGGCAAATATGCTGCATATTTTTCTGTTATAGCTCTTTTACTTTTCCCGTTATACTTGCAGAAATTTTCTGTGCAGCAATATTTTGATGAAAATATGCGTAATATATTCTGTCACAAATTTATGTAATCATATCGGGAAAAGTACAAAGGCTACATTTGGAAAATATGTATTATTGAAATCGGCAATATTTGCCTTTGTTGAGATAAAATGAAAAAATAACAAAACCTTTTAAGTCATGTGTGCGGCCATTAACGGGTCCCAATGTTACCGTAAACAAATGTCACGTGATCATCCATCCTGAGATAAATATAGATTTCACCATTTACAGTCACACGGGCATAATGAAACTCGTACATACTTAACGATTTAATATTTTAATATTAAAATAAATAATGTCCCCGATGTGACTTCTAGAGTGGACCGGCATGAACGCTTAGATCTCGGACATACATGTATGATATTTCCGGCGCCGAGCTAAAAAATAAAACTAAAAGCACAGTAGTATTTTGTATGGAATATTGCATTTTGCATCCTTTACGACACATTACTGCAAATTCACCAGCACTTTCTTCAATTGTTTAAAATCTAAAATGCTCATAATCCATTACTAAATATTATCAAACACATGCATTTGTATCTAACATTTCTAAATAATTAACACATATCTAACATTTCTAAATAATTAACAAATATCTAACATTTCTACAAATTAACAGATATCTAACATATATAAGTATTTAACAAAGTAATGACTTCTGAGGCATAATGTGTCTTTAAAGTTATCTCTGTCTCTCTATTTGATGCTTTAATATATAATTTTTCAAATGGGATTATGTTTGAATTATCAGAATAAAGTAATTGCTGATACTTTCCTATTCCAAGTTTTAGCATTTTTATCGTTTCATCTAATCGTATTTCGAAATCCAATCCTTATTTCATCATTAAGGTAATTTGAATAAAAGCTTCTTTAAGTAGATAAAACATTCGACCTTTAGTTCAGACAGTTTGTCTAAACGTAAAACACGGATTAATGTATTACATTTTCATGTAAATCTTCTCTGAGAAACATTTGCATTTTACGTTCACCTGAACGAGTCCTCTGTTTTACGTATCCATTATGTCTATAAGTAATAACTTAAAACATGGATTTTTCGTACAGTCCATTTTATTTCAAGGGTTATAGAAATAATTAAATTTCGTTCAGTAGCATAGTCCATTTGGATTACGAATACTATTTATTGTATTTTTTCTACATGGGAAAGGGGCGAAATGTGCCAAAGGTTTTTGCGGATGTATAACTTTGAACAAGGTGAGCGATAAAGGCCAAATTAAGCTAGCTACAAGAAAGTGCTTTATATCTAAATTGTTGGAGTGTTACGGTCGTTTATCGTGGTTTTGCAGCTGCTTGATAAAGATCTGATATAAAATAGAGAATGGATAATGTTACAGCAGCTAACATTACTTCATTGTTTTTGCTGAAAGTACATGGACTACCAAGATGGACTTCTTATACATTTATAAGTTGCATGATATTAATAGCACTTATTGGAATTCCAGGGAATGCCATTGTTTTAGCAGTGCTTCAAAAACTTCGTGAAAAAAGTAGTACTGATTATTTCGTCTTCTCCATGTCGATCATCGACTTATATTCAGCCACTGTGAATACCGTATCTTACGTTTTACATTACGAACCGAGCATTTGGAAGTTATTGTCATCAATAACTTTTTGTCGTCTGCATGTTTTCTCTATTGGTTTTCCGAACATCACAACAACATTGCTGCTGGGCGCCACCGCCTACGATCGGTACCGGAGAACTAGTAGCAACACTATCAAAGACTCTCGGACAGCATCCACTACTGCAAAACGTTTTTCTATTGGAATACTTGTTTCGGGGTTATCGTACAGTACGTTCTTTATATTTACCACGTCCTACGAATCAGCAACACAAACCTGTGGTCGCGAGGGAAACTATATGCTAATTGCAAGCGTTTTTTCGGTGATCATGGGTCTGGTTTTTATATCAATGTTTATGGTTGTTATAGTATGCTACACAAAAGTTGCAATTATTTTACACCGCCATCACAAAACTATGACTAAAGCGGAAAAATATCCCACAGAGGAAAATAAAACCAAGAAAAATACCACGACCAGCAACAGGAGGCTGAGTAACCACTCAGATGGAAATGTATTTGATGTGGAATCTTCAAGAGAATTTCCCATTGATTTCCAGTCGTCTGAGGTTGTACACTCAACTGAGAGAAGTGTAAATGACGTTAAGATAACGAATGATGACAGGATACCAAGCTACTCGAAAAACATGGTGAACATTGCTGAGGCGTGTGAGCAGAGTCGGTATGACTCCAAAATGCCACAGAAACAGATTTTAGCGTCTGTTGATGACGCAAAGGAAAAGAGAAGCAGGAAAATGGTAAATCGTACAACCTTAATGATGTTCTTTATAACCCTCGTCTATGTAAGTACATGGGTTTTAAACTGGACTGCCTCCATCTATGGTCTTTTAACGGATTCAAGATCATCGTCTGCCGTTTTTCTTACACAAAAAATATTTATGATCAATTGTATGACCAATCCTTTATTTTACATCATCATGAGTTCAAAGTTCAGACAAAAAGCAAAGAAACTGCTATGTTTTACTTTTGCATGCGAATAATGGTCCATACATGTACCGATTAAGCCATTTTTGGTTATTTCTATGTATTGATGGTCGTCATTTATTGATTTTTATGTTTCTAAATACTTACATAGTTACATGAATATAGCAACTATACCTTTTTCTTTTTTCCGTTATTATTATTATATTAATTTAATGATATATCACTTTATTCATGCACAATTTACTTACACTTTTATCTTTGACTAGAGATGTAGTTTCAGTAAAGAAAATATTATTTGGATTAGATTTGCTTCTTTAAAACAAACATTTGATATATCGATAAAAAATAATCATTAGGTTATCTATTAATTCGTTTGACCCTCTATCATGTGATTATTTTCCACATGTTTCAATATTTCATCTGCAGTGCCGTTGTTTGGAATATGTCGTAAATGTTTCTAATTTTGTTTTTGTCAAGTTAACGTGTTCTTTTGCTTTCTTCTTTAGCCTGGTTATAGTTATATATCCTTATGTCCATATTCATTGAAAAAAATAAAAGTTTATACGCCACGCTTAAAATTGACTTTATTTTTCACCCTGCTCACGACTTATGTTGGCATTTCTTTTGAAGGATCGAATGAATGTTTTGGGTTTGAGTCAGTTACATTTACAATAATGCCAAATTGGGAAAAACAGAGTTCATATAAAAAGTTTATTCATTTAATGTACGTCTGAAATTGTGCCTTTATATTATATTTATAATTAGAATGTTTTGCATAAGCCTTATATGTCCGTTTATTTAAAGGATACTGCACAGGGTGTAGATTATTACGGGCATTTCATATTTTAATATAACTGGTCTATAATACAATGAATGATTACTTTGATAGTATTTAGTATCAGATATAACAACATACCATGAACTAATTATATAATGGATGTTGTTGGCAATTGTGTGAAATATGGTCCGATATTACATATTTTATATAGCAGATAATTAAATTATCTACAACAAAATATTATAATTCATTATATAAATTTCATACTAACTAAATCACTTAAATCACTTTATCAACAGTTTTTTTAAGCATTTAATCTTAAGAATATCCAAATGATACATTTCTGTTGTATTTATGAATATTTAGAATATTTGAAATACTTACGGAAAATGTGACAAATAAAATTTACATCAGCTATAACATGTTAATGCAAAGGTCACACACGTCTAGTAAATATCTGGATTTGTTTAAAGGGATACTCAGGCAAATGAATGACAAAATGTCAAATTTTATCTGGATTTGTTAAAGAGATACTCAGGCAATTGAATGACACAATATCAAATTTATCATTTTTACTAAAATTACGCTATAGCATGTATTAGTCTGTATAAATACTACATAATGTGAGTTTGAAATGTAAATAGATCAACATATGTTGAAGAAAATGAAGATGCGGACAGAATCAACGAATAGTTTTAAAACAAGTCATTTGACAATGACAAATCCTAAAAGATAAAAAAACAACAGATATTGTGGATATTGTAAGATTTAAACATGTCTAAGTCGCTTATTTGACAGGTTCTTTTACGTATCCACAATTCACTGTGAAAAAAGGCGTGAAATCTAAATGCTCTAACCTGACCCAAGCGGGACAGGTTAGGAAACCAACATTTCTTTATATGGAGAAAACTTTTGTTCCCTAGACTGCTTAGTGTCTTCTTTTCGAAGACTTTTATAGAATATTGGCCAAAGATATGAAAATTTTACCTGTGTCTCACTTGAAGACTTGTAAGGAGCTTTTTCTTTTACTTTCTTGTACTTCAACTGTTTTTATTTTGCAAGTTTCCTCACATAAGTTTGTGGGATTAACTTTATAGGTTGCAATATCTAAAATGCTCGAAAACGCACGTACACTCTTTAACAACAAGTTACTTGTAAGTGTTAATGTTATTTTCTGTTGTTTTTTTTTAGCAAAATCAGCAAACATACATGCCCTTGACCGTTTACAAGGTAATACGTGAAGTAAGACAAGGACATGCGCAAACGATACAAATACAAACATCGGCATCCTATGAAAAAGTTACAGTAACAAGAGTATTATGAATAACTTCAAAAACTTTTTGGATGAATTTTGATAAAGAATCAATATCTTTATAAAACTAAATCAAGAAAGGTCAAGATATTTCTTACGAATATTTTACACGTCATAAAAGGAAATGATATTCGATTTCTGTGACATTTTAAATACTTAAACATTTTACATTTTCGATACTCTTTATTTTCTATCTAATTCTACCTTTAGATTGTGAGAACAAAGTCTTAAACGCGTCAAATGATTTCATTAGTATTTTCTTCTAATTATATTTCATATGTTAATGTTGATTTTAAATTTCTATGATTATCTAATTTGATAAAGCATTTTAAGCTACATTCTTTTATAATTGAATAAATTCATCACATAGCATTCTTTTGAATATAAAAGTTACAAATTCATGATATAGTTATTAGTAAGTCTTAAATCTAAAAATCCAACATTGAACTCGACTTTCCCAACAAGAGATATTAACATTATTACAATGGTCTATATAATCATCGAATATAAACATGTTTTAGTGTTTTAAAGGCACATTATGTTCCAGAAAAGCTTTTGTTTTTATTCCTCAAAAGCATTTTATTTTTGCTGTACTTATAATTAAAGTTATTTCCAAAATTTTACTCATTGGCCAATTACCCGAACCATCGTTTTTGCATTTAACACAGTTACAGTGATGAAGCATATTGTATGGCCTTTGTTTATATTTCACTACTTTTTTGGACTGATTATTTCACATTTAGCGCTACTTTTTTCAGGTAAAAAGCACATGACATGCTATTAAACCATTATTTTAACATTATGAAATTCATGTTTGCCCTTGCTGAAGAAGTAAACATTTATTCGTTTCTGAGGCATAATGTGCCTTTAACCAATATAATAGTGCCCACGTCTTAGGAATGCATCAGTATTCCCTTATTCTCCATAAGCATATTTGGTGTTAACGGAATCGAAACAAATATCTTAAAAATCTTATACATAGTTTATCTACCTCTTTGAATTTACAGATACCCCTATATCTAAACAAGGAACAAACATAGAACCAAAAAGTTATAATAACTATATCACCTAAAATAAACATGTGAACTTTGATCTTTTAACATCAAGGTTTGCCCATCAAAAAGAAACATCAGATTATGGGAAGCCAATATATGAAAATCTACCACTAAGATATGTTATCAACAATTTCAATACCGGGTATTTTCTCCATTGATAAAAAATCATAATTATATTTCTTCTCATTTTAAAAATACATATTTATATTTATTTTACCTTAATTTTACTTTTTAATCCTACCTTAATGAGTATTGATAAACATTTTCTGTTTTTACCTGCAGACTTGCCTTATCAGAAGTAAAGCAAAAATGATCAGGTACATAGATAAATTGCTTTAGATGTTAATCAGTCTCTATTCGCAACAATAGCATTAACGGACAGATTATCATAATTTACACCACAGGTTGATTTGCTTTTTGACCCGTATACGCCGCCAGCATGGTAGCATATAACAGTCTAAATGAATCTTGTTCGTCACCACTGCTTGAATTAAGATCAGCAAGTAATTAAGTGTATATCCCTACAGTCCTTTTGTTGAGAGATGTAAAAATTCAATATGGGGATTTAAAATGTCTCTAAACAGCAGAATCCTTAGAATATTGTAATACAGAGAAACTGACCATTTTCAAAAACAACAACATTTACATTAGATGATATGCGCAATTCAAGAGATTAATCTGATAACGATATATACGTATATATCTTTGAAGTAGGCAATAACCCAGTCACTGTTGTGCTTTGCCCTCCTGTTTATTTTCAGTATTTTAAATTCAAAACAGTCCTATTTTTCCGTAATTGCAGTAGACGAACGAGCGTTTCAACATTCAATAAACATTAATAAATCGAAATATACAGAATTAACAAAAACACAATCATTTAGTTTGGAATTTATATACTCCGAACATTCCAAAGTAGAAAAAAAGATAACCACTTCCCAGTATCTTCCTTATCGGTATAATACCCGGCAAGTGGCACTGTATGAACCGTAAACAGTTACCTAGGGGTCTAAAAATTAACAATTGACAGTGACTCGGTACAAAAAAACAACAACTCCTAATCGATCAATTTTTACGCACAGATACGTTAAGTAAGTACATTTGCATTTATTAATATATATGAGTAACTTTTTGTCTCATCAAAGGAGAGTGACACAAAACATCAAATTACTGTAATAGGATACTACGTTCGTCATCGCGCACCTGTTGAATGCTCCCAAAAAGTAATATTTTTTGCCTGTCCGGTTTAAGTAAGTTTTCTCTCAATGCTCCCACTCGGACCTTTCCCACAACCTATAAGAAATTAGGTTGAAAACCTTCTTGAAAATCATATTTTCAGAGCATAAACCGGGAAATATTGACAACTTTTTCTAGGTTGGTTTCAAATATTTCTATTCAAGAGTCAGTTTTTGTTTTATAAAAAAGAAGAAAGAAAAAAAGAAAAATATTCCCAGTCGATGGCACATAAAACATGTATCACAATTATTGACAACTTTGACAATTTAAAAATGTCTTATTATCTATATCAACAAAATGAAATAAATCAGAAAACAATAATCACAGTTATTTCTTTTCCACAGACCTTACCATGATCTGGTTATTAAATCAAAGTATACATGAAGCAGTCACAGACAGCAAAATTTCCCATTGAGCAGGAAAAAACATACATGTATAAGAGGCATTATTATTTAAATACATTTTAAAGGGGGAGTATCCCATACGAGTGGGAGCATACACAGGAGCGCGACGACGTAGTATCTTACCATTGCAAATGATCAATGAGAAACTTTTTCGGAAATGTTTTAAGACTCAAATAATAAAAAGCTGGAATTTTGAAGAAAAAAAACAAGAGCTGTCCGTGGAGCAGCGCGTTCCAATTTTTGCAGTACTTGAAAGATGAGAGCAAAGTACATGGCAGAACATTTTGCATTGATATTCAACAAGTTTAAAGTGAATATTTGTGATGGATTTTGAGAAAAATATGAAAATAGTCGTATAAAAATAAAAAGGGAGATAATTTAGCAAAATACGCACTTTAGTGTCATCCTTTCTTTCGAAACGCATTCCAATTTTGACCTCAAAAAGTAGAACTCGTCAGAGTGTATCCAAATTCGAAGCTTCAATGTTATAGCTTTATTTGTATTGAAGTTAATGAACATAAACAAGCACTGAACCAACGCCGAAGCTGACGCCGACGCAGACGAATGAGCCATGGCAATTCCTCTAATTTTTTCTCCGAAAAGTGGAGCTAAAGAGCTGCATTTGTGAGGCTTAATGGATTGTTAATTAACGATACGAAACGAAAGATTATTCAGACCAAACATGTACGCAAGATTTATGAACCTTGTCAAATACATATGATATAGGTAATGATAAGGGGTATTTGATGTACACCCTTTGGAAATAAAGAAGTTTCAGTACAGTATACAGTTTTAATATGTATACATGGCAGATGACTCTAGAAATATGGAACAAGAGAACATAAATTTAACATTAAATGTAAAACCTTCTAGAAAATTGAAGTTAGAGTAAAAAAATAACAAGTTCATTGAAAGTCTTATAAATATTTGACAGAAGATATTTATAGTTCAAAGATTATAGTTGGCAAAATATGGATTCTGGAGTTATATATGCTATTGGGGGTGATGAATAAAACAAATAAATGGTGTTTGAAATAAAAAACCGCAAGAAAAATATTCCATGCGTTCTTGTTTGGGCATAATAGCTATTTTCAACAATTTATTCCTTTCATTTTTCTGTCTGTAAATTTATTCTTCTAGTGTGGACATGTACTTTTTATTCTGTACATTTTAATTTTCCAGTATGGTCAATGACAGCTTATTCTTCTATAGTTTCGGAGTGAACTTTTAATTCTTCTTGTGCATATGTATTGGAAAAGAGCAACTAAATGTTCTTCTATCTGGACAAGAAAATGTTCATTCTGCTAAGGTATTGGTATTAGCAAGAACGACTTGTCCGCCCCTTAGCCAGATTTCTCCGTAACAATGGATCTCGGACATTGTTCAATCAGTAGTCGGAAGGAGAAAGTATCGTCAATGTACGATGTACGCCCTGGACGACCATAGTAACATCTCTGTTAAGTATTTTTTGCAGGAAAACCTATTCGCATTTCCATATCAAAACGGATGATATACGTCAGTACGGAAACAATATGTAAAAGTAAATATTCTTTAATCTTATTCAATTATGGCAACAAAATTATCTGGGGTAGTTAAAAAGAAGGTGTAAACAAGTTTTGTCCATTCCACTATATTCATTTACATGATACAGGATGGCAATATCTCCTTTTTGGGGCTCTGCGTTTTTCCATCATTGTCTTGATAAAAATGATATCGACTGAATTGGCAAGAACAATAATGGAAAATCGGAGATATTATAACAGAATTGGTACAAGGAACAGGGTTACAAAATAAAGGATAAAAAACAAGTTCAAGTTAACTTCATTTATTTAAATATTTACATGAAAAGCCAGCTGAAATATAAAGTGAAGTAAAGCTGATACTTATACCAGTATATTAACAATAAAACAACATTGTAGTTATACTATATGTGTCATTACTTGTGGTTGGTTTTAACCAATTACCCAGAAAATGCGATTGAAGCACTGAGCTTGGACAATTTTACTTCTGGAATAGTGCATGTTGGCTTTGCACGATTTGATTGTATGTTTATCAGAATTGAAAGTATCAGAATTGCAAGTAATTAAGTGTATACTGCCATGCGCTCAAAAACAGTCAAGTATGAAATATTTAATTACAGAACACAAACAATAGATAGATTTAAGACCAGTTTATATGCTTCATTCGTTTTTTTTTCTCTTAATTTTGATTTAAATGTCTAATTGGCTGGCAGTAATTATTATGTACAGATAAAGAACTTATTCTGACAAACGTTATATATAATTTGGATACAAACCACATTTGTCTTGTTAACATTACATTAGATACTTTTAGAAAAATAATTTATTTTATTTTCTTTTCATTCTATACAAACAGCAAAAATTAATTCATTCACACCTGGTTTTTTTTATCAAATTTATCTTTTATCTAACAAAAAAATGTAGAAGAAAACATGGCAACTACAAATGTATCCTTAATATGATTGTAAGCATTTCTCCTTTATATAGCTTCAACAAAATCGAATCTAAAGCTTTTTTAAAGTGGGAAACACATTTTATTGATTTCTTAAAAATAATGAAGGGGAATTGGCAAATTATGCTAAATATAAGTCATATCTTCTTAACAGAAGAAATAGTAAATATAAAGCTGTATTTATTTATCACACAAACGATTACAACACATTTACTAGTAACTTACATCACTTTAGAATAAAATAGTATGAAGATATACTTGATTTGTTTTCCGTAATGCCTTTGCCTGAACCTTTAGTGTTAGATATGGAGAAAGTGTGAAGCAATGTATGTCAATCGAAGATAAAACCTAATGAGTCATTGCATTTCATGAAGTCACTGTTCAGTTAGGTTCGTCCATTTTCATATTTCAAACACAAATCTTTTGCATCCTATTTTTTCCTTCTCAGAAACATCAGTCATTTCAATTTCCCATAGGCTGACGCATTTCTTTCTATACGGTGTGTTGTGTATAAACATCTTCAGTGATAGCTTTTTCTCTTTCAGATCATCCAACTCCTGCTCATTGAAAACGATCTCATGGGATTTAAATGATTTGTCTCGTTGTGACTTTGCCAGAACCATGCTTTGTTTTCCTCCTTGCTCATCAATCTCTATTGAGGCACTGAGCTTGGAAAATTTAATTTCTGGAAGAGTGCCTGTTTGTCGTACGACGATATATAGAATTTTGCTGTCTGCCACAAACCTGTATGTACATGTAAGCCAGTACGATGGTGGATACACTCCCTTAGAACAGCTGACCCGGTCAAATCCGATCTGTGGACATGAAAACGCTTTACCAAATGGACGTGGTGCATCGGATATTTTAGAATTATTTTGTACTGCGTTTTCATTTCTTTCCGTCAAATGTGCAGGAATTTCACAAGGTAAACTAAGTTGACGTCTGGAATATTCCCGAAGGAACTTTCTCATAAAGTCCAACTGAGGTCTGAATCTTTGTACCCTTAGAAGATCTTCGATGGTATCTCCATCTTTTGCAGATGTTTTCCGACTGCTCTTGTCTTCATGATTTGTACAAATGCCTGTTTCACTGCAACTTTTCGATTTATCATCTTTATATGATCCTTTACTCGGAAAAAGAAAGGACACTTCAAAAGACTTCCTCCTAGGAGAGGTCAGAACCTTTAAACTTTTGTTTTCATCTTTCTGGTATTTGCGGAACGAGTTAACCCTTCGTAGAAAGCTTTCCATTTCCGACGTTCTTGAACTGCTTTATTTGGAATCAACAACCTTTCCTTTCGACGACAGTCATACGACTGAAGAAACGCTGTTTTAATACTCTAGTTATAGAACAATAAATGTTGAGTAATTAGCAGTTTTCTCAGCATGTGAATGTCAGACAATAAAGAGAACCATCCCAAATAACTTTATAACTTTTTGAAGATTCAAATGTAATGGAAGAATTGTTTATAAGTACAATACTCAATAAATATCCGTAAGACAGCGCGCTCGACTTTTTTATTGCTTGCCAATAAAAAAAGTTTTTGCAGTAAAAGGCAATACAAGAATCTCTGTATTTTTAAAGTGAACTAGTTGTTTGATACCCTTGAATATTACAGCAATGTTTATATGACATAATTTATGGTAAAGTGAACAAGTGGATAGGAATGAATTTTTTTAGATTTTTTAAGTTTTTTAGTGCTTGCCTATAATACAAAACATTGACAGTTAAGGGCCATAATTCAAATAAAATCTTTGACAGAATTACCTTCTCCTGGACATGTTTGGGAATCATGATTGTAAACAAGTATTCCAACTTTCAAATTAATATCTCAAACAGTTCAGTCAAAAAGTGGACTGGTTCTAAAAACTTAACCAAGATTCTAAGTCGATAAAAGGCCTTAATTTTTAAAACAAATCCTTGACAGAGTTACCTTCTCTTGCGTACAGATGGGGGTAATGATGTGAAATAGCATTAAAAGTTTCAAAGCAATATCTCAAAGGGTTAAGGCAATAAGTGGATTTTACCCATATTCAATGTATTTTCTAAGTCAAAAAGGGGCATAATTCTGTCAAAAACCTTGACAGAGTTATGTCCTCTTGTCTGTTGATGAAGGTCGTGATGGTAAACAAGTATGGTCAGTTTCAAAGCAATACCTCCAATGGTTTTGAAATAAAGTGAGGTGGTACAAAAAACTTAACCAAGCTCAATACACTTTCTAAGTCAAAAAAGGGCCATAATTCTGTCAAAAACCTTGACAGAGTTATGTACTCTTGTCTGTAGATGGAGGTTATGATGGTGAACAAGTATGGTAAGTTTCAAAGCCATACTTGTAATACTTCTGAAATAAAGTGGGGTGGTACGAAAAACTTAACCAAGGTGTGACGCCAACGCCGACGCCAACGCCGACGCCGACGCCGGGGCGAGTAGGATAGCTCCCCTTTTCATAGAAAAGTCGAGCTAAAAACGAATCAGTAATGTATCGTTTCCGATCATTATACACGAATCTTATCACGTTTTGAGAGGAAAATCAAACGTTTTAGCTCGTTACATAAGTCATTTTAGAGAAATAGTGTAATGAGTTTATAGAACGAGGTGCTCCTTTCAGAATACATTGTACTCTTTAATTGCTATCCGTTTTCGTGGAAACTGTTTTGTTCTGTTTCGCTAAGGTTACCAACCAGGTGGATTAAGAATTGGTTTTTATTCCTTCATAGAAAAAAAATTGGTGACTTTATTCTGGTACTTTATTGTTACTTTTCATAGTGCTTACTGGGAATAAATATGTTAAAAGAATACTACTTTCTATATCTTTTTTTAACAATGATGAAGATAAACCTTTACCAAATCCTGCTTCAACATCAACAGGAGTCCATATTGAGTGTTGAGGACACTTATGAAAGACATTGTAAATTTTACTGTGTTGTTAAAATCATAGTTAAGATTGCATTGCCCATACCGCGAGTAATGAACTGTTTGTTTTTAACTTTACAGATACAGAAGACTTGGGGAACATGTTTTCCCTTGCACTTGTTTTGGTGAACAAAGCACATAAAGTAGAGAAAATTCAACATTTAAAGTGAAATGATATGTTTATATGGCTGTTATCATGGAATCTGCAAAAAATGAGACACGTTAAAGCGGTTTATGATCTCCAACTAAAGCATTGCCCTAAACGAGAAAACAATGGGCAAAACTAAATAAGATGGAATTTTGAAAGGGGATCAGATATTATGAAGGGGGATTTTTTCACAGAACAGTGGCAAAAAGACAAATTTTTAAAGGGGGGGAAACATTGGGTTTTCCTTAGGTTGAAATTTTAAAGTAAAATAATTCAAGTAAGGGGGAAAAAACTAAAAAAATTTTTACAAACATTAAAAAAGGGCGTGCGGGGAAAGAGCTTCTACCTCTTTAAACAAATGTACGCGGCGGGCATTTTATGACCCCAATTTAACCCCTAATGAAGTTTTGGGGTTGAAAAACAAGAGAAAAAAAAATATCCCTAAAAAAATTTCCAAAAACGAAAATAGAATATCACTGAAGGTGATTTATATTATAATTTATTAACAATTTCAAAATTAAGTTGTCTGAAGTAAAATTTGAACTGGACTATATTTCAATATGTTTCATCTGTGTACCAGATGATAATGTATAATAATTACAAATAATTGCCTTGCTAATAGAAAATTATCATCTGCTAACCATTAGTTTGGTAAAAAAAGAAGGGAGATAAATAAGTAAAAGAAAAATTGGGTTTTCTGAAGCCAAATTGAATAAAAAAGGACTAAAATATGTCAAACTACCTATCAAAGTTATCAAATTTAAAGCACACAGTGCATTGTGATATTGCATTGATATTTCAAAATCTACTGGTTCCTGAGATGGGATGGGATGCGTAAAATAATAAAAGATGTTGCCAGTTACATCATTTTTTTTTAATTAATAACTGGACCTGGAAAGTAAAGGTTATTTAAGAATCAAGATCAATGTAAGTCTAATCAGCTTGACGGTCTCTCCTCTGGGATTGTTGTCAGGCGCGTAGCTGCCTATACGCGAGTACGCAGCTGAATCCACATTATTTTGACCAAAAAAAAAATTTAGTAAAAAAAAATGTGGTTTGAAATTCAGCCGCGTTCGCCAGATCTGATAATTACCACACTGAATACTTTATAAATCATATAGCCTAAATCGTACACCATACCGTAGTATTTTTTTTTTGAAAAGTTGTCGGCCTTTGCAGCTCTTCAAAGTCGGAAGTTTGCACGCGCCGTATTTTCGAAATGTAAACAAATGTTTACATCGAGTTCTTAAAGAAGAGAGGCAGTTTAGTATCATGTGACGCCTGAAAAACTACATGAGATCAACGATGCTCACAGAACGGATGTCTACAGACACATGGAAATAGATATTGATATTATCATTAACGAGTTTGCGGCCAGCAAAGGCCGCAAGTTAGACTTGCTGTGAAATGTAGACTAGTTGAAATAAACGAAAGTAAAGCTATTCATCTCCATTTTTATGCTAAAATAAATGGATTTTCGTTGGTCAAGAAAGCTCTCCGGAGGCCCCAAAACGCACCAAATCGCACCATTTATTTCAAAATTTTCAGTGGGGGGGCATGCCCCCTAACCCCCCTAGATTATTTTGAATCCACATTCTTTATAGGCTAGCTACGCGCCTGGTTGTGTCCATGTATAAGGACAATTCATTCATAAATTACTAAGCTTAGCAGCCATGAAGCAATGCGACGAAATCAGGTTTTCAACGTTCATGTTCCACAGAAGCTTTGACGTCAAATGCCCTGGTTAAACATAATGTCAGCATTTTACAATTCAAACATTTTTGGAGGAATTACGGACTTTTGAATTTTTAAAAATATATTTCATGAATATTAATTTGTGTCTTTTATGTTACTACATATCTGTATTGCTATTTATCTAAGTAGATGCATATTATAACAAACTTAGGAACAAATTTAATTATCTATTCATAGTAGCATATTATGTTACTTGGTCAGTATGTTTGCTTTGAACATTTACGTGTTTATTATTTACTATATACGTGCATCATTTATTATGTTTTAATAACAGGGCAGAATCAAACCACAGTTTTCAGTGACAGGTGATTTCCCTCTATAACAGGTCTTTGACCGTAACTTTAAGTCCTTGCTTGGCAGAAAAAAAATCAAATATTCTGTCCAAATACTAGTCAGTTTTAATGATTTTGTATAACAAAATTTCAATCAAGTAACTTCAATAGTTTCTCAAATCAAAGAAAGGTTGCACACTGTACACAGAAGAGCACTTCTCTTCTTGGCAAGCTTCGGTAAAAGTTTTGTCAAAATCGCTTGAAATGTAGTACGAGTTGAGAACAACAGTGTATTTCTCTGGGGGGAGGGGAGTGGTTGTTGTTTTTTGTTGTTCATGTTGTTTTTTTTGTGTGTGTGGTTTTTTTTTTTAATTAAAGGCCATAATTCAACCGAAAGTACATGTATGTACATCAAAAACACTGAGAATATGCCCTAGGTCACTTGATGATAGAACTTCTGTGAAAGTTTGGTAAAAAATCCCTTAAAATAGAATTGTAGGCCTATTTCTTTTTTTAAATAAACAAAGGGTCATAATACCGTCAAAAGAAAGTGTTTGAACCGTAAAACGCCCGATAATATGCGCCAGTGCACTTAATGACAAAGCTTCCATGAAAGTTTGGTCAAAAATCCCTTGAGAAATGTAGGAGTTGCGCACAGAAGTGCACTTCTCTGGGGTTTTTTTTTATAAACACAGGTCCATTATTCCGCCAAGTGTTTGAATCGCAAAACGCCCGAGAATATGCCCTTCGGCACTTAGTGAAAAAATTTGATCAAAATTGCTAGAGGAATGCTAGAGTTGCGCACATAAGAGATTGTTTACGGTCGCTAGTCGACATATTCCAATCCACGACCTGTCTTCAATCTAGTTTCTAGATCTTATCTTCTGAAAACTTGGCTAACAAACATTCAGATTTCAACTATACTTTGACTGAAGAATGATGTTCACAATGGCAATTTTTAACAGTGTCAAACATTTATCAGCATTTTAGTCATGACTAAAAGTACTTTTTAGAAAAGCAAAGAGTCGTGCAGAATTTCTTTAAGTGAAAGAGGTGAAATCAGTAAGTTGGTCTGTAATCAATAATTTTAGCACTAATTACTTAAAATTACATGATGAACTTTCAAGCTTTAAGTGAATACGTTCAGCTGTTGTGATAGAAAACTCCGGCAAAATTTTACCAACAGTTTTTTCACCCAACAAGCCCACAAGGAGGCATAGTAACAAAATATCACTAATGGCCCTATTTTGCTCACCTCAGATACATTGCTGCTAACGTAGGCTTTTTAGTCACATTCACGTCATTTAGAGGGCAGATTACTTTTACACAATTCTGACAAACCTTATTTTTACAATTGGTTTATGTTTTTTCAGTTTATCCCCGTGACCAACATTTTTAAGTGTATGCCTCTCAAACCAAGAGATTGTGAGTTCGAGTCTCACTTGGTCACGATCATGATTCCTCATGACACCAGTTCTGATTATCTCCATGAAGCAGACTCGAAAGTGATTAATATAAGTTTAAAGACATTGTTTCGCAATCGAGCTCAAATAACTATGTTTATGCAAAAACACCTAATGTTCATGTCTCGTGTAATGTTATAATTTATTTCTCACACATGAACGATTTTTGTTTTCATGAAAATGATCTTTTTTATTTGCATACATTTTTAGTTTGACAGGTTAAAGATAATTGCAGCAATTTGAACCAGTTTTAAAAACCACTTGCTACGATGGAAAAAATATGAAACTACCAATCTTGATTAGCTGAAGGGAGGTAATCATTATTTTACATTTGATCCAGTTTCATTTTGACTTATTATTTGTTGCTGCTATTGTCTTCAAGTGACAGAATTATGAATGTTCTAAATACGAACACTTACATCACAGCAAGTGCCAAGATTTTGATGGTGTGTTGGAACATATCTAATCACATGTCACACGTGCAGTGATAAATTTGCTCCATCTGAGTATAATTATAATTATCACCAACCAGAAACACTCTTTGTGATCACCCAATAAAAAGGACTGTTACTTTAGGAGTTCTCTTGAGTATTATTTTGATAAGCTTTTTGTTAGCAATGTCACTTGTGACAATTTCTGAAAACTTGCCACCTAAAATAAAACAAAGGCAAAGTAAGTTGTTTTTTTTCTTTATTTCATTCTTGCATTGCACTATTTTTGTAAGTTGTAAGTAATTGAAAATTCACAAAGATAAAAAAAATTATCAGTATAGCCCTACTTATTTGTAAGATACAATTATCATTCAATGAGATCATCAAAATGACATTGCTTTCTGCTGATATTTAAGGATTGCAAATCCTAATGAACTGGTAAAAGTCACCTTATCAGTAACAAAAATATTAACTAATGTTAGGTAATATTGTAACAACCACTCTCTTTGTCAGTTTTTGTATACCAGTACATATGATATCTATTAAATGAAAGAGTGTTTTGAGAAAATATTGACTGCTTGCATACCTGTCCATTAGGATCGATAATCCTTAAATAAAGCAACATAATTACACACATAAGCAAGTATATTTTAGCCACTCTACTGGAGATTCTAAGTAATATATATAAATTTTTGTTTGCGTTTCATAATAACATACATCTAACCAAGAAAATGGAACATAGCAATCTTTTTAAGTTTTGGCACATTTCTGATATTTGCAAGTGTAACTTTAACTCTAAGCCAGCTGGTGGCGAATGGAAATATCCATGCCACCAGGGTACACCAAGATCAGCCAGGTCATTCGTGCAGACCAAGGCCAGCCGTCACATTTGTGCAGACCAAAACCAGTCGCCACATTTGTGCAGACCAAAAACAGTTGTCACATTTGTGCAGGCCAAAACCAGACGTCACATTTGTGCAGACCAAAACCAGACGTCACATTTGTGCAGACCAAAACCAGTCATCACATTTGTGCAGACCAAAACCAGGACGTCACATTTGTGCAGACCAAAACCAGTCGTCACATTTGTGCAGACCAAGATCAGCCGTCACATTTGTGCAGACAAAAACCAGTCGTCACATTTGTGCAGAACAAAACCAGTCGTCACATTTGTGCAGACAAAAACCAGACGTCACATTTGTGTAGACCAAAACCAGTCGTCACATTAGTGCAGACCAAAAACAGTCGTCACATTTGTGCAGACCAAAACCAGTCGTCACATTTGTGCAGACCAAAACCAGTCGTCACATTTGTGCAGACAAAAACCAGATGTCACATTTGTGCAGGCTAAAACCAGCTATGGCATATGTGTAGACCAAACTAGACGTCACATTTGTGCAAACCAAGATCAGACGTCACATTCCTGCAGACCAAATCAGACGTCACATTTGTGCAGACCAAGATCAGCCGTCACATTTGTGCAGACAAAAACCAGACGTCACATTTGTGTAGACCAAAACCAGTCGTCACATTTGTGCAGACCAAAACCAGTCGTCACATTTGTGCAGACAAATACCAGATGTCACATTTGTGTAGACCAAAACCAGATGTCACATTTGTGCAGACTAAAACCAGCTATGGCATTTGTGTAGACCAAACCAGACGTCACATTTGTGCAAACCAAGATCAGACGTCACATTCCTGCAGACCAAAATCAGACGTCACATTTGTACACACCAAAAAACCAGTCGTCACATTTGTGCAGACAAAAACCAGACGTCACATTTGTGTAGACCAAAACCAGTCGTCACATTTGTGCAGACCAAAACCAGTCGTCACATTTGTGCAGACAAATACCAGACGTCACATTTGTGTAGACCAAAACCAGATGTCACATTTGTGCAGACTAAAACCAGCTATGGCATTTGTGTAGACCAAACCAGATGTCACATTTGTGCAAACCAAGATCAGACGTCACATTCCTGCAGACCAAAATCAGACGTCACATTATACAGACCAAGATCTGTCGTCACATTTAGGCAGACCAAAAACCGCTGTCACATTTGTGCCAACCAAAACCAGACCTCACATTCGTGTTGACCAAAACCAGTCATCACATTTGTGCAGCCTAATCAAAGCATGCTCTGTTCACAATTCAGATAGTACATTTTTTGAAATTTTGTTTTTGTATGATTAAATGAGATCCAGCTAAATGCACTTCCTGCCTATCAAAAACACCTTAATAACTGTTAGTCATGCATCATTTTCTATCATCTAATATACAGAATATCTTATCCCAATAATTTTTCTCCTAAGCACTTAAAATACCTTATATATGTATATATATGTTTTTGTTTGTTTGTTGTTGTCTTAAAAAAAGGTGGAGATATTTCCATAACAACTGATCTGTGCATTATCACAGGTTGTTTTGTTTACAAAAATAATACATACACTTACTAATATCTTCACAAAACTTAGTTTACATGAATTACAAAAGAAATATTAAGTCATAAATACATAATTTTAATAACTAATAAACAAATTCTTATCTTTTTCATGACAGTCTGAACATGCACAAAGTAAAATATATAAATTATCGAGTAATGACTGTTTTCAATTCCAAAGCATTTGAATTATCCTAGAGCAAAATCAGTTTTCTTCAATTGTTCAGTATTTAAATAAATAAAGTTACAAGACTTCCATAAATGTCAAAATTCTTTATAAATAAATGCCATTTTGTTCACATGTTCTATAGGAATGGTACACAACATACCATTAATGTTCTGCACATTTATGTTCTTAACTATTGACTTAAATTTTCACTAACCTGCTTTTCAAAAATAATTTCACTTTCAGAATTTTGTTCTCTTTCAATCTTCCAATCAATTATGCATAAATGTAATTTCAAATTCTATACGCCTACTAATTTCTTGTAACCAAGTATGTAAAAAATAGCGTTCTTCCTGTAAAAGTCCTTTTCAATCATGCAATTTTTTGTCCCTTAATTGAATTTTCTCTCAATTTAATTCATCAATTTCATTTTTCCTTTCATTTTGATGACAACAGTCCATGGATCAATCTATGAAAATCACCACAGGCTTTGTAATAATCTTTCATATCAAAATTTTAGTGAACACAGAATTTATATAAGAGTAAAACATGTCTGGTAAAGACATGAAGAATTCATTTCAATGACCTGTAAACTTATATATATATGATTCAATGACAACAACTGCCTGTATGTATATGAGAGTGGGCGTGTCCATTTAGTTTAGCGTCTACTCCGTGACCATTGGCTCCCGGGTTTTGGGCTGGTGTTTTACGCTTGATTGGCTTACTAAGGATCCAGTATCTCGCTTCTTCCTCATACATTCCATCATCAGGTGAGATGTCATCAATTTCATACCTGTGAAGAGAATTTGTCTCTTTGAAATAATACATATCTAATATTACATAAACATCTTAGTCATGTGTTCATTTACTGTTTGTTTTGTTTGGGTTTACGGCGCACCAACAGAATATATGTCATATAGGGCCAAACCAGGGAAGATAATTTTGAGTAACCTCGGGTGTTAAAAACTTAAAGCAATATTAGAGCTTAAAACCACCTGCTGGGGCTAAGAAATGGGACTGTATGAAGGAGTGAGGACCAGTTATGACCTTTGTATTACATGACAGGAGGATTCTTTGTTTTTTATCTCTGTTTACAACCATTCAAAAATCAGCAAAATGCAGATGGTCACTAAATTGTTACAAAACCAACTGGAGGTTAATCAAGCTGTCATTTCATAGAAAATCATTGTTAACCCCCATACAACAGAAGGAACAGAAGCATTCCCTCTCCTATACTGGACTGGAAGCTCAGACAAAACAATTTTCTTAAACATTTCCATATGGCATAATATTATCATTTCATTTATTACAGACGTACATTGCATATATAATGTTCGTATAAATGTTTTAACTTACTTTAGTGCCTCCATAAAGAATGTTACAGCAGAATCATTAGCTTTAAACACTGTCAACATTACTTTCGTCATCTCTGTCCTGAGGAAAACAAAAACAGTTAAATTGGAAAAATCAACACAGCTTTACAACTATTCATGAACTGAAAATACATCACTTTGATTTTTTGTTGGATTTTAAGTCACATACACACTGCATAAGGTCATAAGGGGACTTTCCGGCTTTTCTGGTGGAGGGAGACCTTGGGTGTCTGGTGGTGGCAGACCGTGGTTGCCACTTCTTGCATTATTTCAGGCACCTGAGTAGAACAACCAGACTTCCATAAGCTAGACATCACTTAATAAATTGAGTGCCAATAAAAAGAGATAAACTATATTTCTTTTAAAACCTTTACATCAATGTATCATAAAAACTACACTTCAATTTATAAACAATTATACATGAAGAAAACGAAAAACTAAAGCCAGATAGTTTCAGTAAAAGCTGCATCATCTGTTTTGATAAAAATCTACAAAAATGGTTTCCATTAAAACTTTTGTAATGCTGTCAATAAAGTCTTTGATAATAGTTTCTTTTAAAGCTAACAGTTTCAGGAAAAGATGAAGTTTCATGTCAGTTTTTAAATAAATTTTTTTAAATTAAAGGCTTTAGTAAATAATTTTAAAATGGTGCTGAGAAAAATTTCTGAAATGATTTCAATAATCACTCTTTGCTTCAGTAAACAATTCAGGAATGGTTCATTAAATACTTTAGGAATGGTTTTAGTTAACACTGGGAATGGTTTCAGCAAATAATTCAGAATGTGATTGAGAAAATATTTCAGTAATGGTTTCATTAACCGTGTCATGGCACAAATGGTTTCATCAAATACTTCAGAAATGGTATCTAAATACTTCAAGAATGGATTCATAAAATTTTTCAGAAATGGTTTCAGTTAATGAATTCACGAATGGTTTCAATCAATACCTCAGGAATGATTTCAGTAACAGCATTAATAATGGTTTCAGAATCACATTTTACATTGCTAGTACCAGTCACTCTGTTTGAGGGCTCTACATAGAACTTGCTTCATATTTGTGCAGTGATTTGTTGTCAACATTAACAGATTTTCCATAATCCATACCCAATTCATCACAGACTTCCCAAAAGTTGAAAAACACGAAACGAAATCTGTCAGACCCAATGAAATCAAACAAAATCAAAGAAAAACTTGTGTTTGTATTTCTAAGACACTTTTTGGTTTTAATTTTTTCGCTGTAAAAATGGGCACAGTCCATACAGCGCATTTTCATCTCCTCCGTGTCGTATACCAACAATTCACTGTCCTGCTTCCATTTTTCATTAAATGTTATCTCCGGTCTATTCTTTTCATCCTTTTACTGCTGTTCTGCGCGCTCCTCTGACGTAGATTTTCGTTTTTTTCCCAGGTTTGGCACCTTTAGCGACGCCATTTTGTAAAAATGTGACTTGGATAAAAACCGGACAGTCAGACCGATATGGAATAAAAAATCGTCGGACCTAATCAAAATTTATTGGATGACACCGTCGCACCGACATTATTTCAGGAAGTCTGGGTTCAGATATAAAAAATGGTAACATTTTCAATTTATACAGTTAGTTCATTAATTAAATATATAGTTGTTCCATAGACATTAAAAATACTTTTATTTAGTTGTTCTGTAGACATTATACTTTTATTTCTTTCCTTTATTAAGTTACCTTATGTAAATGTATGAACTTCAAATAAAAAAACAGTTTTTCTTCAACAGTATGCTGTGATTAGTTCTGTTGTTTGTTTATTTTTGTTTTTTTCTTTCATAAAAATATTAGACCGGCTTAAAGTTTAAAACATTTCATCTTTCTTGTTCAAAGAATGTTTGCAAATAAATCCAATCCGTTTTCTTTTTTTAATTTTATAAGAAGCTCCTCTAATTACAAAATAAAACAATTTATGGCACATCTGCCAGTAAAGTCATATGGTGACTTTCCTAGCGACTTACCAGCTTCACAGGTGAAGGACCTCAGGTGACAATCTGTGCTTTATTAAAGACATGTGTAGACACCCGAGTAGAACCACTGACATTCCGTAAGCTAGATGGATTAAGATGGCTTCCTCACTTGAAAGAATCCCAAGTCCATATCAGGATTCAAATACACAGCAGTGAGTAACAAGTGTTTTGAAGTCATAGACCATAATCATTTGACTTCCATGGTAAAAAAAGAACGTATAAAATGTATTCCAGTTAAGAAAACTTACTTATATGCCAACAGTTCAAGAATCTGCATAAGAAACTTCCCTAGGCCTTTTCTTCTTAGAGGTTCTGTGAGCTGAATTTCATAGCTGAAATATAGTTTTATACCATATATACACTACCATATACACTCAATAAACTAAAAGAACTCTTATACAAACTTCATGTGGTAAGGTACCTTCTGCAAGAATTCCGTTGCATGTAAAATGTACCTTATCGATAATGTCAACTATAAACAATGACTATGAAGTTTCTATTTCATACATATACAACACTTCAAATCTTACAGTTCTGTATTATTCTAAAATAAGTAGCATACATGAATCAAAAACTATTTCTTCTCTCAAAATTTATTAGGGATGGCAATACGTACCGATTTCAGTACTTCAGTACTCGGTCATTCTTTTGATATTCACATGTCAACCAGTTACTAGTTGTCATCCGTAAAATTTATACATTTACAACAGAAATTTGTCTTTACGTTTACGATGATAATGATGGGTGGGGGGGGGGGGGGGGGGGGGGGGGGGGGGGGGGGGGGGGGGGGGGGGGGGGAACACAAATACATCCACCAGTCATATTTGTGAAAAGCGAGTTTTTTGAAAATTTGCAACATGGATTTAAATAACCTCGAATTAATTTATTGTCAAACTTCAAGGCAAAACAAAAAAAATTATTTCATGATAAAGCACAACCAAATAAATCCATTAAATAAGCAGAATATTACTAATTCAACATACCAATATAAAACTTCTTCATCATATTCCATATCAAATCTAAAATGTACGAAGGCCACTGGTTCCCCATCCTTGTTTCTGACAATCAAGTATAACGCCCTCTCTTCAGACATTTCTTCCCTCTTTTCTCTGTCTTTCCAACCATGTACACCACATTTCTCATATCTGAAATTAAAGGCATATGATATAGCATGTTAACAAAGTTTACCTAATAATTAAGACATTATTAACATGAAAAGTTGTACAAATATAAATAATATACATTTGTCAATAAATAAAGGTTGTACCTACAAAACATGTATCGTCTACTTTTGACATCGGTGACATTGACCTTAACCAAAATGATCCCTAACTATACCCAAAGGAATGGGACATCCCTGGCATGTCCCTATTAAAAATGAAAGACATCAGTTTATAAATAAAGGCTGTATGAGCAAAGGTGAAAAAAAAACAAGCCAAATCAATGACCCTAACTCCAACAAGGGTATTAACCTATCAAATATAGAAGATACCATTGAATAATTGAATCTATTAGGAAAAATTCAAGATAAATCCAACTTACTGGAATTGGTCAACCATACCCTTGTTTTCAAAGTGATAAACAAGGAAATAACTGGGAAAAATGGTTAGCACAGTTATGTTACTTTGCAATATTATGAACTTTTTACTGCTAAGAAAGCGTGTAAATTATGAAGCCATTAGTACAGACATAGCTAGCTATAGATATATCAAACTTGCCAGATTAGGTAAATCATATCCATATTCTTAGTTAGCTTGGAAAACCATGAAAGCCACAGTTATGTAACCTGCCAAGATCATGTACATATCAACAATATTGAAGTGTGTAAATTACAAAGCCATTGGTATAGTCAGAAGATAAGATTTATCAAAGTTGCCAGTTTAGGTAAACCTCAGAAGAAGAATAAGACATCCAACCAGGGGCCATTTTTATTGTTATTTTCTATTGTTTAGGCCAATAGCCCTGTATTCTATTGTTACAGAATGAACCTTATTGTTCTTTTCTTTTTTTTTTTGTTCACAGTTAGATGGCCTCTTATCTATTTTCGGTACTTTGGAGGGATGGACATACTCGCTAGGGTTTGTGGGGATGGCATAAAAATTGCAGAAGTTGATAAAGATTTAAGAATATACTCAGAATTGACTTGAAAATAAACATATTGTTCAATTAGCAGCTCAATTTGAGATTAAAGCATTGAAACACTTCTTTTTAGCTTAATTTGCAGCATATCTTGCTTTTATAATATAATTCTGGCCATCTAATTATATATGTCACTGAATACTTTTTCTGAACAATTGGAAAAAGTCTGTAATGACTCACTGATGCCTTACCAATGAAGACTGCGTTATACTTATATACAAAAATTTATCAAACCTTCATTGGTCAACCTTATAAAACCAGTTCTTTCTGACATATAAATCTTGTCATTTACCAATTCCATAGAAATCGGCAAACTGGTCATTAACTTCTCCTTGACTTATATCATCAGATACAGTATGCTTAAAGTTCATATCTGAGAATGCTGACAACTACTTACCACACTATACCAATCTACTGTGTAATCAAAACTTTAGCATATGACTTTAAGAGCACTATTATTTTATAAATAAGCAAATTTTTGTACCTGTATATATGGTAAAAAAAATTTTTTATGGATTTTAAAAACTTCACACATAGTGACACTGTGAAGATTATTTTAAAGATAAAGGATGAAATATCTTTCTTAAATACATACAATGTCTGCATATTCTTCTTACACAGCTGGAAAACAAATTCTTTTGTTTCATCATCCATATCACCGCTCCTTTTAAAATCTATCACTAAGGAAACACTGAAAAACAACAAACATGAAAATTATGCAAATTATGAGAAAATCTTAGCAAATACTGTGACTAACAAGAACTGTCTGAAAGGCAGTGCACTTGACTATTCTCAGTGCTTGACAGTAACAAGAGCTGTCCGTAAGACAGCGCGCTCGACTTTTTTATTGCTTGCCAATAAAAAAAGTTTTTGCAGTAAAAGGCAATACAAGAATCTCTGTATTTTTAAAGTGAACTAGTTGTTTGATACCCTTGAATATTACAGCAATGTTTATATGACATAATTTATGGTAAAGTGAACAAGTGGATAGGAATGAATTTTTTTAGATTTTTTAAGTTTTTTAGTGCTTGCCTATAATACAAAACATTGACAGTTAAGGGCCATAATTCAAATAAAATCTTTGACAGAATTACCTTCTCCTGGACATGTTTGGGAATCATGATTGTAAACAAGTATTCCAACTTTCAAATTAATATCTCAAACAGTTCAGTCAAAAAGTGGACTGGTACTAAAAACTTAACCAAGATTCTAAGTCGATAAAAGGCCTTAATTTTTAAAACAAATCCTTGACAGAGTTACCTTCTCTTGCGTACAGATGGGGGTAATGATGTGAAATAGCATTAAAAGTTTCAAAGCAATATCTCAAAGGGTTAAGGCAATAAGTGGATTTTACCCATATTCAATGTATTTTCTAAGTCAAAAAGGGGCATAATTCTGTCAAAAACCTTGACAGAGTTATGTCCTCTTGTCTGTTGATGAAGGTCGTGATGGTAAACAAGTATGGTCAGTTTCAAAGCAATACCTCCAATGGTTTTGAAATAAAGTGAGGTGGTACAAAAAACTTAACCAAGCTCAATACACTTTCTAAGTCAAAAAAGGGCCATAATTCTGTCAAAAACCTTGACAGAGTTATGTACTCTTGTCTGTAGATGGAGGTTATGATGGTGAACAAGTATGGTAAGTTTCAAAGCCATACTTGTAATACTTCTGAAATAAAGTGGGGTGGTACGAAAAACTTAACCAAGGTGTGACGCCAACGCCGACGCCGACGCCGGGGCGAGTAGGATAGCTCCCCTTTTCATAGAAAAGTCGAGCTAAAAAAGGGACATTACTCTTTAAAAGGGTAAGTAAGAGTTATGGGACCTGTGCCTATCATGTTAAAAAGTCAGAAAACAAGTATGTGAAGTTTTTTTCACCCATTCCCTTCAGTAGTTTTTGAGATGCCAACTTGCTCACAAAAAACTTACCCAAGTGTAAATGCAACACCATTGAACAGTCATGAAATCAAGCTATCAAACAATACTCCCTCACATATCCCAGCCACTTTGAAACTCTATAAAAATGTTATTGCCCAGTCATTTGCATTTTATAGTGTGAAGTCAAACAAGAGTTTGCGTTAAACTATGAGATAAATGATGAAAAAAAAAATAGTTTATACTAATTTATTTTAGTTTGATTGTATTGGAAGCTATAAGCTGATTGAAACACTCTTGAAACTGTTCTTGGAACCAACCAGTACTAAGGAATGAAAGTAAAGTTTCTTGCTCAAGGAAACAACAGCTTGCCCCTGACAGGGTTTGAACCCAAGCAGTTAGCAATCCTTAAACAAGGGTGCCATAGTCACAAAATACGCCCGTTTACGAAAGCTTTAGATGGAGATGGGGGCATTATGGATAAGTGTTATCTAGCAAGCAAGTTTTTATCCTTGGCACTGTGTTGTTAAATGAACCTTAAAACAAATCAGTAGGGAAGATATGCACAGGATGTGTGACCTTGACCTTGGTCGCAGGGACCTGAATTTTTATGCACGGCACTCAGCCTCACAATGATGAACATTTGTGCCAAATTATATTGAAATCCCTCTATGCATGTAGAAGTTTTGCTCCAGACAAGTGTTTTGCTATGAGCTCTAACTGTGACCTTCACCTTTGACCTAGAGACTTGGTTCATGTGCAGGGCACTACGTCTCATGGTGGTGAACAATTCTATAAAGTAACATTAAAATTCCTCCATGCATGTAGAAAATATGCTCCGGACAACATCTGGATATTTAATCATCTCCAGTGACCTTGACCTTGCAAATATTAACCTAAATTAAATGTGTCACACCTGTAGTCATGATAGTTACCATTTGTGCTACAATCCATCCATAAATGATGACTAAATGGTCCCTATACACATCTTCAAATTTTTATTTGAACTTGGACTTCTATGTGTAACCTTGACTTTGGTCGCAGGGATCTGAATTTTGCGTGCGACACTCAGCCTCACAATGGTGAACATTTGTGCCAAGTTATATTGAAATCCCCCTATGAATGTAGAAGTTTTGCTCCGGACAAGCGTTTTTCAATGAGCTCTAAGTGTGACCTTGACCTTTGACCTGGAGACCTGGATCATGCATGGAGCAATACACATCATGGTGGTGAAACATTTCCATAAAGTATTATAAAAATCCTTCCATACATGTAGGAGATATGCTCCAGACAAAATCTGGATATTTCACCATCTTTAGTGACCTTGACCTTGCATATATTGACCTAAAGTACATGTGTCATAGCCGTAGTCATGATAATGACCATTTGTGTTACAATCCCTCAATAAATGATGATTAAATCGTCCCTATACACATCTTCATATTTTTATCTAAACTTTGACCTCTATGTGTGGCCTTGACCTTGGCTGCAGGGACCTGAATTTATGCGCGACACTCAGCCTCACAATGTTGAAATTTTGTGCCAAGTTATATTAAAATTCCTTAATGCATGTAGTAGTTTTGCTCCGGACAATCGTTATTCAACGAGCTTATCTTAGTGTGACCTTGACCTTTGACCTAGATACCTAGTTAATGTGCGTGACATGGTTTCTCATAATGGTGAACATTTCTATGAAATTTCATCAAAATCCCTCCATGCGTGTAGGAGATATGCTCCGGACAAAATCTTGATATTTCATCATCTTTAGTGACCTTGACCTTGTATATATTGACATTAATTATATGTATCACAGCCATAGTCTTGATAATGACCATTTGTGTTACAATCCCTCAATAAATGATGACTAAATGGTCCATATACACATCTTCATATTTTTATCTGAATTTTTACCTCTTTGTGTGACCTTGACCTTGGCCGCAAGGACCTGAATCTTGCGCGCGACACTCCGCCTCACAATGGTGAACATTTGTGCCAAGTAATATTGAAATCCCTCTATACATGTGGAAGTTTTGCTCCGGACAAGCATTTTTCAATGAGCTCTAAGTGTGACCTTGACCTTTGACCTACAGACCTGTTTCATGTGCGCGACACTGCTCTTCATAGTGGTGAACATTTCTATGAAGTTTCATTAAAATCCCTCCATACATGTAGGAGATATGCTCCGGACAAAATCTGGATATTTCGCCCCATTAAAGCAAAAAGGTACCAAGCGACATTTTGGCCAAAAATGACTTTTTAACATTTTTCATTATGTTTTAATGTTATCTTTAATCTGTAGAAATATCTCTGTAGTATCATGTTTATTTACAGACATATAAGGTTATGTAAAAAGGTACTATGTCAATATTTTCCCATTTAGTAATGCAAAAAGGTACCATATGCATATCAGTTTGAGCAAAAAGGTACCAAGTGTCACATAGTACCTTTTTGCATTGTATGACTATATATGTTTTGAGCATTTATTTTAATGCAAAAAGGAACCATGTGTCACATGGTCCCTTTCTGCACACAAAGAATTTACGACCCTTAAGATTATTTTATATATTAAATTGTTTGCTTGGTACCTTTTAGCTTTTTAATGAAAATACAATCTAGATGTTGCTAAGGACATCAAATATAACAATAAATCCCAGAGTATTGTTTCTGTTTTAAATTGAGGAATGATAACAGTGCGAAGATAATGATAGTGTATAAATGACTTCTTCACAAAAATGTGGACGTAAAAAGAAAAGTAATTGACTGTACTCTTGCCAACTATATGGAAGGAGAAGCATGATAGGGAAGCGTACATCTGCAAATAAACTAGATTATGATATAGTTAAATTGGTGAAACAGCATAAAGAGTAATTTCCTAAAATGAAATCTCATTATACAAGAAAAAAAAACTGAAAGAAACAATACCTATCTCATGACTATGACTTAAACATTAAAAAGATGTGGAAACTGTAAACTATTGAAAGTAAATAGAAGGAAATAAAACCTGTTAAGCAACATACATATAGGAAGGCAGTAGACACACTAGATGGCACGATCAAGGAACAATATATTGAACATCAAAAAACAGAAAGAAAATTCACAAGAAGAAAAGATTTAAAATGAAGTTGGAGCAAAAGGTGACGCACGCGTTTATGTTGCATGTTTTGATCTCAAAGCTGTTGTAACAACCCCTTGCTCATAAGTGAGTGAGCTTTACTATTCAAGAAAACTCTGTTGCTACACAACTTGACAGTATATTTCTTATGAGACAAAAATGTTGTATGTCATGTATGGGATAAAACCAACTGCAAAGAGAGGCATGTGAAATAGCTTCCTGCTTAATAAAAACACCCTTAAATAAATTGCCCTTTTCTACTTGCCAAACTGGTTTTGTCAAATAAGTCATTTATTTTTCAGATTCATACGGGAGACAAAACAGAAATTGATTCATAGCTGCGTCTCTTCTTTTATATTATCACAAGTTCCAAGTTTAAGATTGATCACAAATTTCTTGTATCGGGTCACTCACAGATGGAGTGACAACTTGACTCTTGAAGGGGCAAAGAAAATAATTCCTGTATAATTATATATCATTCAGTTGTGTTCTCTTATATCACTGGCCAGAAAATCACGGCCATACATTGCTGTGCCAATGAAATATAACCAGGTTTTTGATTTCAAATACTTCATTAAAAAACAGTGTCCGAGACTCAAAACATCCATTGACGGACAAGGAGTAATCTGGCTACAAGTGGAATGGATACAGGTACCAAAGGGAAGCCCAAAGTCAGTATTTGTAAATTAGAGCTTTAATGCTGAAATTTTATGGAAATAGAAGTTCAGAATACAGAATCTAAAGTATTAGTGGACAAATGGTGAACAATATATGAAATTATGATACCAAACCTCCAGTTTCTATTCAAAAGAAAAATAACTTGGTTACTTTGTGTGCAAAGAAAATTATCCAAAAAGAGTTCCATAATTATAATGCCACTTAACCAACATAAAGGAAAGAAAAGGATTATGTCACAATGGAATCGGGTGAGAATGATTCTGATTTTTACTAACAATGTAAGAGATTTTGACATAGGCATTGAGATTGATCACAGAGGAAGACTTTCAAAACATGCAG
Source organism: Ruditapes philippinarum (assembly GCF_026571515.1). Lineage (NCBI taxonomy): Eukaryota > Metazoa > Mollusca > Bivalvia > Venerida > Veneridae > Ruditapes > Ruditapes philippinarum. The sequence goes on from NW_026859247.1 coordinate 175,016, forward strand.
TGTGATAGTTGTATCAGACATTAACTGAAAACACAAGAATTTCATATTTTTATTTGTATCATTGTAGAATAAAATTGTTACCAAATGATGCTTTTTGTTAATATTGTTGGGACAAAAAGGTGCCAACTGCCATATGGTACCTTTTTTTGATATATTCGACAGCAAATGTTAAAAATCATATAATGCAAAAAGGGGCCAAGCGTTCATATGGTACACTGGAGCCGCGATATAGCGCTCATCAGTATAGCGCTTATCTCAGTAGAACGCTCATATGCCTTGGCTCCCAAAAAAAAAAATCGTATTTTTCGCCCATTATAATTTTTTTTCATGTATATCAATACCGCACCTTATCCACTATAACGCTTGTTCAATGTGTCAGTCGAGTGCAATAAACAGTCATAATTACGTCACTCATGATAAGAAGGTGTGAAGTCATACACAGGTAAGCGTTAATCCGCTCTTTTGTTCTTTTTGAACTGTTGATCAGTCAGGTATCAAACTGTTAGCTAAGACATGCAAACACCGACGATTTAAGTAAATCACCCAAGCATACAATTAATTTTAAAAAGCATGCACTTTCGATCTATCTGCAAAAAAGTTGTTGAGGATGACTGATTTTTTCACAAGAGACAGCAGGAAAGACGATTAATTTAGTCCCATCCACTAGGTATCAATTTTCATGACCACACATAACTCACGTTAACACCGCTGTTTTACTGGAAATTTATAAACATTCATTCGTGGTTTATATTTTTAATTCGTAAATTTCATGTTTATATTAAAGATATTCAGTAATGCTTTACAAAATAATTAATAATAATATATAAAAAAGCTTGGACTGATATCCATTGGAAGGTAAGTAAACAATCAATTCCACTAACAAGCGTTATATGTTTCGGCGGTGGGTGGGGTAATGCGATATTTTCGCTATAATTACAAAATGAGCGTTATAAAAAGTTACTCGTTACAGCGCTGTCTTGAGATCATGGACCCCAACATGAGCGCTATATCGCGGCTCCAGTGTACCTTCTTGCATTTGTCAGTCAAAATATTTATTAGTGCAAAAAGGAACCATTTCCTTTAATTGATTAATTATCACTAATTAGTAATATATAAGTTTTCCAACTTTTTGAGCATGTACATTCAAATATTATCTAAATATATGTGAGGTTTCTTTGCCATGTTGTAAAAACCTGATTTGATATGGAACTTCAAATCTTTAAACGCGATTTTCTCGAAAACATGAAAATGTCACTTGGTACCTTTTTGCTTTAATGGGGCGATTTCATCATCTTTAGTGACCTTGACCTTGTATATATTGACCTAAATTATATGTATCACAGCCAAAGTCTTGATAATGACCATTTGTGTTACAATCCCTCAATAAATGATGACTAAATGGTCCATATACACATCTTCATATTTTTACCTGAACTTTGACCTCTATGTGTGACCTTGACCTTGGCCGCAAGGACCTGAATCTTGCGCGCGACACTCCGCCTCACAATGGTGAACATTTGTGCCAAGTAATATTGAAATCCCTCAATCCATGTGGAAGTTTTGCTCCGGACAAGCATTTTTCAATGAGCTCTAAGTGTGACCTTGACCTTTGACCTAGAGACCTGGTTCATGTGCGCGACACTGCTCCTCATAGTGGTGAACATTTCTATGAAGTTTCATTAAAATCCCTCCATATATGCTCCGGACATAATACGTCCCGTTTTTCAAACGGGCGTATAATTACTAGTCAGACACATTAACCACTTAGCCACTCCGCCACTCAAAAAATTAAATCTTTTTAACTCTATGAATAAAACAATACATGTATTATGCTTGCCAAAGGCTTACATAATATAATTTTAATCAACTTGTTCAATAAATTCAGTATTGAACCTATATCCATCTTAATAAAGCTTTCTTTGAGCTATGACTGATTACAAATTATAACTTTCTGCTTTATTTTAAATTAAACTATCTAGAAAAACTCACCCATTCCTTTCAAACTTTTTGAATGGTTCCAGCATAGATAGTGGATTTTCAATCTGAAATATAGTAAAAAGAATTTGTTTCTGAGGAAATGTGAGAAGGGATGTTAGATTTATTGTTCAATCATTCACTTTTGACTCGTTAAATATTTTATAATATTGCAGGTTTGTTACGTTGAATTTCATTAGGAGATCTAGTATATTATCTATATATTATTACACATAAAATTTAATGTATGAATATTTCTTTATTTCTCCTTACAGAAAGGAATTCGAAGCATTATTACTGTTATCAATATTTTTTTGATGGCTTATATGGCAGTTTTCAATATAACCCTTCACTAACTGCTTATATATGCTTACATTTGTCAGATATTGAGCCATATAATCAGGCAATATCTTTATAGCAAACAATGCAACTATCAAAATTAAGTTTAACAGTCAAGCTAATAGTGGTAAATACTATATACTGCAAATATTGTCAGTGATTTTATTTTTGAAATCTTTTTGAATTTTTTTAAATGACCTGCTGCTTTCTGAAAGGGGGGAGGGGGGTAATTTCTGTAGGGGAAAATATAGCAATGTAAAAAGCAGAGAAATCTATAGTGCAACCCTTCTGTCTTTCATGCCATTAAGTTATCAACAAGCTGGTCCAAGTCAATTACGGTTCTGGTTCTGGTGACATTTTCCGGAGACATATAGCAATTTAGGGGAAAATAGAACCATTTAGGGCGGGGGGGGGGGGGGGGGGGAGAAATCCTATATTTAGCTGTCAAATAGTGTGTGGGGGGGTGGGGATGGGAGGAGGAATAACTGACTGTAACAAACCATTAAAATTCACGTCAACATTCTGAAAGTTACACAATATGGAATTTGCTTTAATCACAATCTAGATCTCAGCACATATAGTAATCTTAAACTTCTCACTAACTTTCCTCTTACAGAAAAATGTTTACCACTAGTTGCTTATCTATGAACATTAAAAATTAGCCGATTTATTATCATAACAGACCAACTGAAAGATATTTGTATAAACTTACCTTGTTAGCAGCTTCTACCTTTGCTAAACTGATTGCCATCTTGGCGCTCTCCTATAGAGAAAAACAAAAACAGGTCACAAACACTGTATGTATTATATTGTAAAATAATTTACCATGGATACAACATAAACATATCTATAGAACTACTCTTTCTTTATCTGGTTAAGTCATTAAAAAAAGTTGTTTCAACAGTACTATATGCTGTACAGTAATACACCCTAAAAGAATTATACTTCACAAAAAGGGATTTACTCACTTGCGTTGATGGACAAGTGCTCTAAGTGACCTTTTTTTCTTGTTGAGTTTAACGGTGCCCAATATAATATAGGTCATATTGTGACTTTCCAGCTTTGCCCTTCTATGCATTATTTTAGGCACAAACAGGGACCTGAGTAGAACCACTGACTTTCTGTATGCTAACTGGATAGCAATCTCACATGAATAATACAAAGTTGCTGACGTTATTTTAGGAAAGTGATCTTTAACCGCTTTTTACAGACTTAGTTTTATCATGGAAATATCTTGTGAACAAGAGTACATGTGTACTAAGACCCGTACATATACATGAAATGCATGTATAATGATGCTAAATGACTACTTATCAAAACAAATTGATCTACATGATAATTATTCCAGTTTATCTGTCCTCATATTTTAACACAAAATCTATGGAATAGGGAGAAAGCCATTTTTGAATTCAAAATACCTATTTGAGCTCTACTAAGACATGAATTGAACATTAATCCACAACTTCTTTATCAATCTATATAATAGAGTAACTAGACATACTGTTCTGGTACTATAATTATTGAATTACCTCTTTTCTCTTCATTTTCTTTTCTTTGCCTTTTGCTGATTTTCTCTATAATGAAAAGAAGTGGAAATATTATGTACAATTTTATCAGATAATGAGCAACAACTCTGCTTTTTTTTATACAAATGCAAAACAGGCTTACCATTCTTTAAAAGAACCGGGATAAACTATGCCTACAAACATTAAGTAAATAGTCTAACAGCAATTCCTGTACTGTACAATGTGGAAAATTGTGGCTGTATGATCCAAAGTAGTGTAACAGGAATTTGGAGGTTACCAGGGAGGAAACATACTACTACATAAATGTACCATTTTTGGAGGTGACATACCACCTATATAGAAATAGTTAATAAAGGATAAAGGCAAAATTGTTTATTCTTCAAATTTGGCATTAATTGATCTTTTGTATTTGCAAATATAATATAGTAACAATAACAGTATTTCAAAGTTTGTAATTTGATTGTTATTTGTTTTATTATTCATTTCTGACTTTGTGACACTGATAATCATATATATATAGATACAGGTAAAACTATTGCCATAAAATTTACACTGTAATATTGCTTTGATATGACTTTGCTTTTTAAGTAATTAGTTATAATAAAGTTATAATTTGTTCATTTACTTTTTTATGTTAATTATTAAGCTATATATATTACTCTGTATGTATTTCATAGAAATAAGATGAAAACATATATTAATGGTACCTATACTTCAAAATATATAAGTGGTATGTACAAGGATTTAACAGACGCAGGATCATGCGCGGCTGCGCCGTAATTAAAACACATGAAATACCATCATGTACGCACAAAAAATAAATTCTGCGTATACATGGACGCAGAAAAATTGTCTAAAGTATATGTAACTGATATTTCCATATTTTAAAATAAATTCTTAGTACCGTGGACACACAAAAATTGTTTACAAATAACTCTTGTTTTTTTTATTTTTACGACATCTTAAATGTTTTGGTTAGCGGTGAAGGTGCTGGGAATCACCAATGGGTATTTATTGTAACACATCAGTTTATTGGCATTTAAAATACAGACGAATCATTACTGAACATCGTCATACCCCGGATATTATCGTCAGGAACGCTTGATTCCTAGTGCTTAGTTGTTATCTATGAAAGTACTTTCAGTTTAAACGATGACAAAACAGGCCGACTTAAGAATTTTTTTGGGTGGGGTAGGTTCAAAACAAAAACGAGATGACCATGAGCCCCGTCTCGTCGACTGTAACTGAAGCAAGTACATCATCCCAGCAGTCAACAAAACTGAAACGTGACTGAACATTCTCGTCTGTCTGGTTTGATAGATACAAATGGTTAGAGCTACAGGATGTTTTGTAACACTTGCATTATGGCCAAGAGTTCAAGAGGACAAACCCGTTTTCGAAACTTTCAAAACTCAGCATTGTATGCGTATATGATGCAATATCCTGCCTCCAGTAAATCCCTGGAGACTAAATTAAAACAGTGTATAGTACACCTGAGTTAATTGTTTAATGTCTAGACTGACTCACAGTAATAGTGATTCTAGTCAAAATAATAAAAAGTGACCTCCAGTAATCGTAAAAAACATATACATAAAGTTTTATAAATTTCATAAAAACAGAAAAAACTACATTAAGATTTGTTCTTGTTCTATCCTTGACGAGCCTCAGATATAAGTGTCAATACACCTATAAAGTATTAACGCTTTCCAAACTAGCAGACGATAGTCTATTCTTATCAGTAGTTTTTAGAGTTAAAATAACCGGTTGCGTATTTTACTGTATCGTCGGGTGCCCTGAAATTACGCTGCCCTATTTCGACGCCATTTTTGTTTTGCTCAATATATTGTCATTAGCGACTTGAATGATTCACTACTATATAAACACTGTAGTAAACACGGATTTCTATCGCTTGCAAAAATTATGTGGAAAATAAGAGATGCAAAGGTAAAAAAATACTTTAATACAGTGGACCCTTGCTAATCCGAACCCTTCTAATCCGGAATCCTTTCTTTTCCGAACGAAGTGTCCGGTCCCGATTTTATTCGTTCTATTTTCAATAGTAAAAAACCTTTCGGATCCGGAACTTGTCAACTCCGAATTCCGGACGATTTTTTCAATTTTTGTTCTTATTTTACTCTAAAATTTACCTCTCGGACCCGAACAGATTTTGCCAAATGTTACACCTTCATTCAAAATAACAAATAATCGCAAATCTTGCAGGTGTAAACATACACCAAACTGATGTGTTATTTCGCTTGATCAATGGGTGAAGCGTATGATCTGCGAAGGTGTGAAAATTACACTTAGCTTGCCTTCATATCTTCTATAATTGCTTAATTGATTGTTTTTCGTCACATTCAATAAATATTTTGATATAATGCAATAGAAATATCTTTTAATCCTTTGTAATGGATTCAATGATACGTGATTAAGCAATGAAAATTAATGGAAACTGTCAGTGAATTCGGATAGTCGCTGAATCGGATAAGAGTTAACAACAATTGACAAATGCTGGTACGAATATTTTATCATGTCTCGGCCTCCTGTTTAACATCGTAGGTTAACTTACCCTTGAGGACATAATATTTTTGCTTATTTATTTATTTATATTTCTTTATTTTTGTATTCACATGTAATAAAATGAACGATAAGAGACTGCAAAAATAAAATATCTAAATTGCAATTTCAAATGCATTCCCGTTTTCTTTCCTTAAACTATTTTGCAAATACATGTAACATGAAAAAACATGTAAGAAAACCTTCTAATTCGGAAACCTTTCTGATCCAGAAACCTTTCTTATCCGAACTTTTCTTCTGGTCCGGATGAGTTTGGATTAGACAGGTTCCACTGTATACTTTTTCAATTTTATTATATTTTTACTAATGCAAAAAAAGTTGTACTTTATTTTGCTTTTATCTGGGCAAAAATGAGCGTGAGAAAAATTTTCACTATCCATCTGCAACACCCACTCGCTTCATTCATTAGGTCATGTGACAGTCATGTGACTAATCACATGACAATGGTGTATTTATCACTGTTAAGCACCATGTACTGGTTATATCATTTTATTCAGTATAATTGAAAAGTGTATGTTAATTGAAATTTAATTGGATAGTTACAGCTCTAGCCTATATAACTTATGCTGAATATCATAGTAAACGTAATTTTTCTTTACTGCAGGTTCCAGAAATGAAGTAAAGGTGCTACTCTCCTACCTCTATGGGCACTGCACTTGAGAAGGTGAGGCTGACTGGGGCTCCCATTAAGACAACTGCAAGGGAGTTTGGCATACCTGAAGCTTCCCTTAGACACAAACTTTCTGGTAGAGTAGACCCTGAAGCTGTGAGATCTGGCCTATCACCTTTGTTTACTCAAGAACAAGAGGCACATTTTGTGGAACATTTGAAGTTCATGTCTGTCTGTGGTTATGGGTACAGCAGGTCAGAGGTTGTGGACATGGCAACTGAATATGGGGTATGTCTAGGTAAGAGAGACACTGAACATGCACTTTCCCTGAAATGGTTCAGGGGATTCATGTCACGATGGCCTGAACTGAAAGTCTTAAAATCACGGGGATTGGAAATTCAGCGTGCGAAGGCTACAACTGTTGGTTGTGTCTCCAAGTATTATAGAGAACATGGTTCCATCTTGGACAAGTATGGACTGAAGGAAAGACCAGAACGAGTTTATAACATTGATGAAAAGGGTTTGTCCACTTCTCACACACCACCATCAGTTGTTACTGGAAGTGAATTCAAGCCTCAGATAGTCACATCCAGTGTTGCATCTAGGCCGCGCGATTTGCGCATTTTTTATGCATATCGCGCATTTTAATGAAGTCAGTGCGCGCCAAGTCGCGCAGCTGATGATCTTTTCAACTTAATTCAGTTTACCTTCATCGTATCTTAAACGCTTCAGCCATGTTTGTTTTCACTCGTGGTTATGACTAAAATACGTACTAAATCCCTTGTAGCAGCCGACTGAGTCATCTTGTGTGTGTTTTGTAGTATTCGTCAATATTTTATTTTTTCTACTTCCGTTTTTGAGCGGACGATAACTGTCAAAAATGCCTGAACATAAAATAAATGAATTCTATTCGGTATGTCATATTGTAAGGTAAATGTATGTCCCCCACATTTTTTTCAAATCCCCCACATTTTTCAATTGAGTGGGGGACAATCCGCCATAATTTTGAAATTCTAGATGCAACACTGCACATCTGGTTCAAGATCATTAGTGACTGTGATAGGCTATGGTAATGCCCTTGGCTATAGTGTACCACCCTTTTAGTGTTTCCTGGGGCAAGAATGAGGCCTGAGCTGTTGGATGGAGGAAGTGCTGGAGTGGATAGTGTTGTCACAGAGAGTGGGTGGAGCAACAGCACTGTGTTTCGGAGGTACATTGAACATCATCTAATAAAATACTTACCTGAACGTTCTGATGATGATCCTGTACTTGTACTTTATGATGGACATAAGTCCAGTGGTTTTTTCCCCTACTTCGGGAATGGTGCCAGTCCGGACAGATTGGGAAAAAAATCCATCGGTTTGACTCAAATTGGGAATTTACGCAAGATGCAAAAAATTTCTTTGGGAATTTCTTTTATCCAGGGAAACATGAAAATTATGCATAATAAACACTTTAAAACCATGTATTATTAACTTTATGCTTCTTGAGTTTGAAAAAAAAAATGATAATCATAACAATTGTACATAAATAATGTTAAGGTGTGAAACACTAAAAGTACGAAATTAACTAGGTACGAATATCACTCATGTGGTTATACTTGGTTTTTATGTCATATCACTTATCAATGGCATTTCTGTTTTTGTTTACCTTTAGATTTGTCGATTTTTCAGGAAATTTTCAGTGTTATTTTGGGAATTTATCAGCCATGAATTGGGAAATTTGTTGTCTTTTTTCTATTGGGAACGGTGCCGTTTTCCGGTATCAGTTATATAAGGAGCAAAAACACTGAAGTCTCACATAAATCTGGGGCTAAGACACAGCACCTCATCTTGTTCTTTACTTCTTACTTCCTGCCCATACCAGTCATGTATTACAACCTCTTGATGTAGGATGTTTTGGACCTTTTGAGAGGGTCTACAAAACTGTGTGTCACAAGTTCATGCGTGAGCACTGTGGTCAAAGTATCACACGATACAATGTTTGCGCACTTGGATGTTGAGCCTATTCTAAGGCACTAGCGCCCACTAATCTACAAGCTTCTTACCGCAAGACTGGCATCTATCCATACAATCCACATGTTATAGATCCTTCCAACTTTAAACCCTCAGAGGCTCTGCAACAGGAAGCTAACTCAGATGCAGCAAACATTTCAAGTACCCCATCCAATGAGTCATCACAATTCTTCTCTACAAAAGCAGCTAACATCACTTCAAAAAAGTCACCCACCAAGAAACGCCGTTACCTTAGCAGTGTTGTCAGTGGTAAACAGTCTATGCGAAAGACTTCTGAGTTTTACTGGACAGTAGGTTCTGTAAACTGAAAATTTTTACTGGACCAAACATGATTTTACTGGACCGAAAAAAACCTGATTGGTATAGCATTCTGAGTCATTTGATAAGTGTCAGCAGTCAAAAAATTTGTGTACAAAAAGAAAATTGTATTATCAACGAAGTGAAGTTATCTTTTTTCACCACAATCAAAATGTAAACATAAATATTGTTATACATGTATTCAATGGATTTTGCTATTTAAACTTTAATTTCATACAGACTATATACTAGCAAAATGTCTGGCATAGATATGTAAACAGAATTATATATATCGGTAATTTAGTGAAGTTGACAGATTAATTGTTCAATGATTTTGGTACCTTCACAGTATAGTTTAATTTTTGTCAACATCTTGGACGATCTTTCATAGCTAAACACCAGTTGAGCACACGTGTAATTTAGCATTTCTCTAAGTCTGTGGATTAAAGACGTAAATTGTTCCAATTAATACACTGACACTTTCATCTGTGTAAACAAACTTATAGCGGGTGACCTTTCACATCTGGGCCGCTTATGTAATTTACACGGCCGCTTATTGACTTTTAATTGTACTAGTTGTCGGATATTTTTATCTTGCGTTGTTACATGAAAGTTTGCATTATGAGAATGCATAACAGTTGACAAGCATTGCACGAGCTTTAATATTGTGTAATGACAACATTTTGATATGTTTTGAATGTAGGTAAATGATTGGCCTTTGCAAAATGTTGAATGTAAGGTTTTTATAAATCCTTAATTTTTTCCGGACAGTCAATACATATATTTTTATCGGACCTTCTGATTTTTTACCGGTCAGGGCCGACGGTCTTTCGGAAAGACTGGGTAAACAGATAACCAAGGCATATATGATGGACAAGATAAGGGAACATGAAAATGCTTAGAAGCCTAAATCTCTGAAAAACAAATCTGACCCACAAACTACAGGAACTGTCAGACCAACAACTATAAACCCAAAGACACAGATGTTATGGACAGTGATGTTTCACTAGAGGAGGATCTGGACACAGAAGTGTGCTGTGTTTGTAACTTGTTCACACCCATGAACTACGACAGAGTACCTCTCTCTTGTTTGTTAAGTGGGTACAGTGTACTAAGTGTGGACACTGGGTGCATTTAATTTATTGCACACCTGTTAGAGTAGTAAGAAGGGGTGATGTGTTTTTGTGCATTCACTGTACTCCAGAAGAGTAAATACACATGTTTGATCATGGAAATTTCATGATATTTAATGTAAATTAAAGATTGAAAACTATTTTATGAGTTATTACTTTGTAGATCCAGATTGCTGATATCAATGGACATCGTAAGTACAACTTAAAATGTGTACACATTCCAAAAGGGTGTTTATAAAGCTATATAAAGGCAACCAATCAGAAGCGTCATTTTAGGTCACTCTCAAAGAACATGGCCGCTTACATACATGTAAGCTTAATGCCAGATTAGGAAAAAATATACAAGAGCAGAATCGTAATAATTTTTATATTTCTTTACATGAATGTTAATTTATGCAGTTCTGTTGTAGTTTCAATGAACAAATGTATTTTGAGAAGACGCCGATTTATATTCCTTATAGGCGTCGAAACTGGTCACTCGAAGATATAAATTGTACGTAAAATGGTCTGACATATGGCTTAATTTGAATTGTTTTAGCAGAAGCAATATATATTTATTTTACTCAAAGATAAAGGAAAACAAATTGTATTTTTTTCACTCGATATACCTCAGTTGTATTTACTTAGTTTATATGGAAAGTGTTTATGGGTGTATTTAATTAGAAATAAACAAACTAAGTTGTTAGTTAGAAGAAAAAACTAGCTGTACGGAGTCAAATTTTCTGGTCTCTCACCTTCTGTTTTAAAATTATGAACTATCATATGTATGGAAAAATGTTCAAAAAGTGTCGGGTTGATGGTCCCCGACCAGTAGCTACACACTTTTACTCGAGTTACATGCATAGCCACTATTTTAGAAGGGTATTGGTACGCATTTCATAATGCACAAAATAAACAGTGATAAAGAATGACTTTACTGATGTAGATCTTGATTTCATGACCTGGTTTATGAGACACCAGCAGAAATGTCTGCCAGAAACAATGCTGAATGGACACAGTTGATGACATGATAGAAAATGTTAGTGAAAACTGAACAGCTTATGAATGATAGGTTTGAGATTATGTTGAGTGTGGATTTTTTGTATCGCGAAAACGTATTACAAAACAAGAATACTCTCACAATTAAATCTTAATCCAGTTTAAAGGCTACAAGCCTAAAATGTTGATATTCTTAACAAACTACGTGAAAAAACATATTCTTACACCCATCTTTTCTTCTTCTGTTGATACTTTTTTCTTTTATTTCAAGAATAAAAAAAATTCCCGCGATTATTCATTGAAGAGTATTTTCTGAGGATAGTAAGATTCGTCCCACTGACGGTTCGCTACATATTAGCCTAATCTGGTTCCCAGCGTACTTCTGCACGATAATGAAATGGTAAGGGCAGGTAACCCAGGCTACATATTAGCCTCCCTTTACTTTAGGGACGATTCGTCCTAATTTATATTTTATATTTAAATTTTTTTCTTCGTATGTAAATACTGCAATAGAGGGAATCTACTTTGGTATTTTTTAACATATCTGTCATGTAAGTTTTAAAATCAAATGGAATGACAGTTTATATAAATGCTACAAAAACAAAGTGGACGTCCCCAAAGTGGAACAAAAAAGGTTTAATGTACGGGCCTTATTTGAATGTTATTCAAGAACACATAGTTAGATAGTCTCTCACTTAATTTAGAATTAGTACTAAAACGGGGGGAATCACGTGACTTTGTATAGTAATACCCACGAGAAAATGGCTACTGCTGAGCCCCGGTAAGTACCTTATTATGTTAATTTAAGGTGACAAACGTTTCTTAAATCAAAACAAAACCTAGCGTAACATATGCGCGGTAATTTTCTGCAAATGACAATACAAAGTGCATTATCCTACGTTTTGTGGTTTTTGAGAACATTGTTTGAATTGTGTGAAAATTGCACATTCAGCAATAGTAATTCGCACGAAGCGATATAATTTGGTACCAAAATCAATGAAAATAAGCCTTCTTTTTGCACTTAAGACACCAAATCAATCATTTTATTGACATCTGTTCTTGTAGAATTCCATATAAAATTTTGTTCGAAGGTCTGTAGCCTACAAATGTTCTTTGCAAGTGTTAAGTAAGTAAAACGAACAATTTCTGGATAGTAAGTTGCACGAAAACAAAATAGTAAGTTTCACGTACAGTTTCCAATAGCTTACTAAAATGTGACGAAACTATCTTATAATTCTTTTGGTTACCAATTTGCAAGTATATTCCGTCTACGGTGACAATATCGAGAAAGAATTCTAATTATAATTCATATTATTTCATAATACATGTATTCATATAATTTTATAAAAGATTACTTAATTTAAAAAAATAAATGAGACATTGACATTGATACTCAACAATGTACGTTACACTTGGCCCTTTTTCACTTTAGACTGGACCACACCCGTTATCTGCAGAACAAGATATATAAAGAAATAACTGTACAGAAGGTCAGACACTCACATTGATATTTCCATAGACTTACATTATAAGAAATGGTCCCTAATCCTACCTTAAAATTGAGTTTTCATGCTAAAGAGGTAATTTTTCTAGCAGAATGAAATGCCTGACACATAAAAATGTTCCTGCATGTTATATAGGGGTAGCCGACCAAATTTTTTGCAAAATGACTTCAAAGAGGATTACCCCCCATTTCATTGAAATTTTCTGCTGATCACAGGACTGACATACACTTTTTATAAATGCAAAAGTC